>NC_092725.1:88436356-88612259 GCF_047496885.1 Scyliorhinus torazame | reverse complement strand
CAAATATGTTAGGAAGGGTTATTGGGTTAGGGTGGAAGTGAGGACTTAAGTGGGTCGGTGCAGACTCGATGGGCTGAATGGCCTCCTTCTGCACTGTATGTTCTATGAAATTAAATTGGAGGATACATATCAGATCACTAGATTAATCGAGAACCCAAACTTTGCCAGGGTTATATTTCATTTTGGAATCCGGGATTCGGTCTGTTTTCAGAATCAGAAGGAGCCCCTCTCCAGCCTATAACATAGGAACAGGACGAGGAAATTCAGCCCCTCTCCAGCCCATTACACAGGATACACGGTTGCACCTGGTTCTTGGAAATTAGGTGGGTCAAGTAAATATAGAAAATAGGAGCAGGAGGAGGCCATTCGGCCCTTGGAACCTGTTCCACCATTCATTATGATCACGGCTGATCATCCAACTCAATAACCTGTCCCCACTTTCCCCCATATCCTTTGATCCTTTTCGCTCCAAGAGCTATATCTAACTGCTTCTTGAAAACATGCAATGTTTTTGACTCAGCTGCTTTATGTGGTAGCAAATTCCACGGGCTCACCACTCTGCATGAATAAATTTCTCCTAATCTCAGTCCTAAATGGTTTACCCTGTATCTTCAGTTTGTGGCTCCTGGTTCTGGACTCCCCGCCATCAGGAACATCCTTCCTGCATCTACCCTGTCTCAACCTTTTAGAAGTTTATAGGTTTCTGTGAGATTCCTCCCCTCATTCTTCTAAACTCCAGCGAATATAATTTAACCGCCTCAACCTCTCCTCGTATATCAGTCCCGCTATCCCAGGAATCAGTCCAGTAAACTTTCACTGCAGTCCCTCTATTGCAAGAACATCCCTCCTCAGATAAGGAGACAAAAACTGCACACAATATTCCAGGTGTGGTCTCACCAAGGCCCTTTATAATTGCAGCAAGACATTCCTGCTCCTGTATTTGAACCCCCTCACTCTGAAGGCCAACATACCATTTGCTTTCTTTGCCACCGACTGTACCTGCACGCTTACTTTCAGCGACTGGTGTACAAGGATACCCAGGACTCGTTGCACATTCCCCTCCCTCAATCTATAGCCATTCAGATAATCTGCTTTCCTGGTTTTGCTACCAAAGTGGATAACCTCATATTTTCCAACATTACACTGCATCTGCCATTCATTTGCCTACACACTCAACTTGATCAAATCACACTGCAGCATCTCTGCATCCTCCTCACAGCTCACCCTCCACCCGCTTTACATTTCTGCAAATTTGGAGATATTACATTTTGTTCCCTCACCTAAATAATTAATATATATTGTGAAAAGCTAAGGTCCTAGCACTGATCCCTCCGGTACCCAATTAGTCACTAGCTGCCATTCGGAAAATGACCGTTTGTTCCTACCCTTTGTTTCCTGTCAGCCAACCAATTTTCTGCCCTTCTCGACACTCTGCCCCCAATCTCATGTGTTTTAGTTTTACACACGAATCTCTTAAGTGGGACCTTGTCCAAAGCCATTTGAAAGGCCAAATAAGCCACATCCACTGGCTCCCCCTCGTCAACTCTACTAGTTACATCCTCAAAGAATTTCAGTAGATTTGCCGAGTATGATTTCCCTTTTGCCAATCACACTGATTCTGTCCGATCCTGCAACTGTTTTCCAAGTCTCTGCTATTAAATCTTTTATACCGGACTCGAGCATTTCCCCACTAACCGACGTCAGATCTATAATTCCCTGTTTTCTCTCTACCTCTCTTTTTAGATAGTGGGGTTACTTTAAGAACATAAGAACTGGGAGCAGGAGTAGGCCATCTGGCCCCTCGAGCCTGCTCCGCCATTCAATAAGACCATGGCTGATCTTTTTGTGGACTCAGCTCCACTTACCCGCCCGTTCGCCATAACCCTTAATTCCTTTACTGTTCAGAAATCTATTTATCTTTGCCTTAAAAACATGCAACGAGGTAGCCTCAACTGCTTCACTGGGCAAGGAATTCCACAGATTCACGACCCTTTGGGTGAAGAAGTTCCTCCTCAACTCAGTCCTAAATCTGCTCCCCTTTATTTTGAGGCTATGCCCCCTAGTTCTAATTTCACCCACCAGTGGAAACAACCTCCCTGCTTCTATCTTATTTATTCCCTTCATCATTTTATATGTTTCTATAAGATCCCCCCACATTCTTCTAAATCCCAATGAATATAGTTCCAGTTCACTCAGTCTTTCCTCATAAGCCAATCCTCTCAAATCCAGAATCAACATGGTGAATCTCCTCTGCACCCACTCCAGTGCCAGTATATCCTTTCTCAAGTAAGGAGACCAAAAACTGTGCACAGTGCTCCAGGTGTGGCCTCATCAGCACCTTATACAGCTGCAACATAACCTCCCTGTTTTTAAACTCCATCCCTCTAGCAATGAAGGACAAATTCCATTTGCCTTCTTAATTACCTGCAAACCAACCTTTTGCAATTCATGCACAAGGGCACCCAAGTCCCTCTGCTGCAATTTGTTACCATCTAAATAATAGTCCATTTTGCTGTTATTCCTACCAAAATGGATGATCTCACATTTACGAACATTGTACTCCATCTGCCAGACCCTTGCCCACTCACTTAAACTATCTATATCCCTCTGCAGACTTTCAGTGTCCTCTGCACACTTTATACTACCACTCATTTAGTGCCATCCACAAACTTTGAACATTACACTTGGTCCCCAACGTCAAATCGTCTATGTAAATTATAAACTGATTCCTGAGGCACACCACTAGCCACTAATCACCAACCAGAAAAACACCCATTGGTAAATTACCACCAGCGCATTTGCTATTTTCCCCACCATCTCTTTTAAGACCCTGGGGTGCATTCTATCAGGGCCAGGAGACTTGTGTACGTTTAGCCCCATTTGCTTGACTAACACTACCTCCTTAGTGGTAATGATCGTTTTAGATCCTCACCTGCCATAGCCTCCTTGCCATCAATTTTTGGCATGTTATTTGTGACTTCCACTGGATCATAACTATCCACCGATCAGTACGAACCGTTGCAGAGTCTAGAGTCTTGGAAGATGACCACCAATGCATCCACTATTTCTGGGACCACTTCCTTAAATACTCTGGGGTGTAGCTTATCAGGCCCTGGGGATTTATCAACCTTCAATCCCATCAATATCCCCAACACAATTTCTCTACTAATACTGATTTCCTTTAGTTCCTCCCTCTTCCTAAGCCCTAAGTTCCCCAACATTTCTGGTATTTCTTTTGTGTCCTCCTTTGTGAAGAAGTATATGTTTAGTTGCTCAGCCATTTCTTTGTCCCATTATAAACTCCTCTGTTTCTGACTAAGGAGCCTACATTTATCTTCACCAATCCTTTTCTCTTCATTTACCCATCAAAGCTTTTACAACAGTTTTTATGCCCTCCCCCCCGAAACTTAGTCTTATTCTCTATTTTCCCCTTCTTAATCAATCCCTTCGTCCTCCTTTGCTGAATTCTAAACTGCTCCCAATCTGCAGGTCTGCTGTTTTTTCTGACCAGTTTGTATGTCCCCCTCCTTAGATCTAATACTATCTCTAATTTCCCTTGTAAACAGTGGTTTGGCCATCTTTCCCGTTTCATTTTTGAAGCAGACAGGCATAAACAATTGTTGCAATTCACCCATACACACTTTGAATGTTTGCCATTGCCTATCCACCATCATTCCTTGAAGTAACGTTCACCAATCCATCATAGCCAACTTGCGCCTCATACCATTGTAGTTTCCTTTATTTAGACTCAGGACCCTGGTCTCAGAATCAATTCCGTCACTCTCCATCTTAATGAAGAATTCTACCATATTGCGGTTGCTCATCCCCCAGGGGTCTCGCACAACTAGATTGCCAATTATTCCTTTCTCATTACGCAATACCCAGTCTAGGATGGCCTTTTCTTGAGTTGGTTCCTCAACATATTGGTCCAGGAAACCATCCCCTGTACACTCCAGGAGTTCCCCTATGGTATTGTTGCATAATCTATATGCAGATTAAAATCTCCGATAATTATCGATGTTCCTTTATCGCATGTCTTTCTAATTTCCTGTTTAATGCCATTCCCCACATCACTACAGTTTGATGATCTATATACAACCTCCACTAACATTTTTTGCTTCTTGGTGTTTCTCAGCTCTATCCATACGGATTCCACATTGTTGTGTCTGAGCTAATATCTTTCCTCGCTATTGCGTTAATTTCCTCTTTAACCAACAATGCAAACCCTCCACCTTTTCCTTTCTGTCTGTCCTTCCGAAATACTGAATATCCCTGGATGTTCAGTTCCCATCCGTGTCCACTCTGCAGCCATGTCTCTGTAATCCCGACTATATCATAGCTCTTTACACCTATTTGCATGCTTAATTCATCCACTTTATTGCGAATGTTCTGCACATTTAGGCACAAAGCCTTGAGGCTTGTCTTTTAACATTCCTTGTCCTGTTCCCATTATTTCTCACTGTGTCCCTGTTTGATTCTGGCCCTTGATTTCTCTGCCTATACATTTTCTTATTCCCCTTTCTGTCCTTTGTTCTTGTCTATGTTTCTCATTCCTCTGACTCCTTGCCTAGGTTCCCATCCTTCTGCCATTTTAGTTTAAACCCTCCCCAACCACTACCAAATACTCCCCTGAGGACATCAGTCCCAGTGCAGCCCAGGTGTAACCTGTCCAGTTTGGATTCCCCCCCCCCCCCCACGCCATCTCATCAGCCATGTATTCATCTGACATATCCTGCTATTTCTGCTCTGCCTAGCACATGGCACTACCTTTGAGGTCCTACTTTTCAACATAGAACATTGAATCCCTACAGTACAGAAGGAGGCCATTTGACGCATCGAGTCCATACTAACCCTCTGAATGAACACCACTAACATGGCCACTCCCCCACCCTATCCCCGTAGCCCCACCTAACCCACATATCTTTGGACACTAAAGGGCAATTAAACATGGCTAATCCACGTAACCTGCACATTTTTGCATTATGGGATGAAACCAGAGCCCCCTGAGGAAACCCACGCAGACATTGAGAATGTGCAAATTCCACATAGACAGTAACCCAAGGCTGGATTCGAACCCAGATCCCTGGCGCTGTGCGACAGCAGTGCTAACCACTGTGCCACCCTATCTTCCTAACTCCCTATAATCTGCTTTTAGGGCCTCATCCCTTTTTTTGCCTCTGTTGTTTGTACCAATGTGTACTCTGACTACTGGCTGTTCATCCTCCCCCTTCAGAATTTCCAGTAGCCGCTCTGTGATATCCTTGACTCTCGAACCAGGGAGGCAACATACCACCCTGCTGACTTGTTTGCGGACACAGAAACGCCTATTTATTCCCCATACAATTGCATTCCCATACATTTTACTTCTCTCCTGTGTAGCAGAGCAAACCGCGGTGCAGTGAATTTGTCTGCTGCTGCTTTCCGTCCAGAGGATATTCCGTTCCCGACAATATCCAGTTTTGCAGGGAAATGGCCACAGGAATTTCCTGCACTGCCTGCTTAGTCCTCTTGCTCTGTCTCTTGGTTAACCATTCCCTTCCTGCGCTCTTTATCTTTCTGACTCCGCTCTCAGTCACGCTCTTTCTCATGCTCGTTTATCCTCCCGGCTCCGCTCTCAGTCTCGCTCTTTCTTTCGCTCCTTTATCCTCCTGGTTCTACTATCAGGTCTCGTTCTATTTTTCGTTCTGACTGTTCTCTGAACTTATCTTACTTTGTTTAATAAATTACCTTGGGCGGGATTCTCCGACACCCCCGCCGGGCCGGAGAATCGGGGGCGGGAATTGCGGCACGCCGGTCGGGTGCCATTGGAAGCGCCCCCCCCCCCCCCCGGTGAATCTTTGGCCCGCGAGGGGCCGCCCGTTTTCAGCGGGTCCCGCCGGCGTGAAATACACCAGGTCCATACTGGCGAGACCTGGCTCTCCGGGGCGGGGGGGGGGGGGGGGGGCACGGTGGCCTGGCCCGCAATTCTAGACCACCGATCCGTCAGCCTGCCTGTGCCGTGGGGGCACTCTTTCCCTCCGCGCCGGCCGGTGTAACGGTCCGCCATGGCAGGTGCGAAGAAGAACCCCCCCCCCCGTGCAAGCGCTGTGATGATGCCAGCACACGCTGGCGCTCCCGCTCGTGCGGCAACTCCGGCCGGCGGAGGCCCTGCGCTGCTGGTTGGCGCAGCGCCAAGCCCTTCGTTGCCGGCTGGCACGGCGTCAACCCCGCCAGCGCCGGCCTAGCCCCTGAAGGTGTGGAGGATTCTGGACCTTCCGGGCGGCCCGACGCCGGAGTGGTTCACGCAACTCCTCAGCGCCGGTACGGCCCGCCTTGCCGGTTAGGGGAGAATCCCGTCCCTTATTTCCCTTTGACTTGATTTAACTTTCCTTTCCTATTGTTAGAGTTCCTTACTGAAATTCAAGGAACTACTCCTTTATAAACTGATCAAGTAGGGCAGCACGGTAGCACAAGTGGATAGCACTGTGGCTTCACAGCGCCAGGGTCCCAGGTTCGATTCCCCGCTGGGTCACTGTCTGTGTGGAGTCTGCACATTCTTCCTGTGTGTGCGTGGGTTTCCTCCGGGTGCTCCGGTTTCCTCCCACAGTCCAAAGACGTGCAGGTTGGGTGGATTGGCCATGATAAATTGCCCTTAGTGTCCATAAGGGTGAGGAGGGGTTATTTGGATTATGGGGATAGGGTGCAAATGAGGGATTAAGTGGGTTGGTGCAGACTCGATGGGCCGAATGACCTCCTTCTGCACTGTATGTTCTATGTAAGTGATAGTGGGGGGATGTTTAGGAAACCGTGATTATTGTACTGTAAGATTTAGGATGATGATAGTAAAGGATAATAGGCAACCCAGGGTAAAAATAATTAACTGGGGGAGAGCCGAAATCAACGGAGCAAGAACGGAGCTAGGCCGGTTAGACTGGATCGGAAGGTTGGCAGGAAAACCAATAGCTGAACAATTGACAACCTTCAAAACAGAAATGGTTCGGGCACAGTTAAGGTATATTCCCTTAAAAGAGAACGGTAGGGTAAACAACCCAGAGCTCCCTGGATGAGAAAGGAAATAGAAATTAAGATAAGGAAGAAATGGCGTGCTTCTGACAGGCGTCGGGTAGAAAATACAGTTCGGAACGTCGAGGAATTCAGAAGGTTTAGAGGGGAAGTGAAGAAGTATATTTGAGAAGCAAAGAGGGATTATGAGAAAAGACTGGCAGCCAACATACAGGGAAATCCCAAAGTCTTCTAAAAGCATATAAATAGTAAAAAGATGATAAAAGGAGAATTAAATGAATACTATGCATCTGTCGTTACCAAGGATGTAGATGCTATCCAGGACATGGTGACAGACTTGGAAACTCTGTCCCTAGATGGTTTCAAAATTGATAAGGAGAAAGATGGGAACTTCAGGGTGACCAGGTACGGATGAGATGCATCCAAGGATATTGAAGGAAGTGAGAATGAAATTGCAGAGTGCCGGCCATAATCTTCCAGTCTTCTCTAGAGTTACGGGAGGTGCCAGAGCACTGGAGAATTGCAAATGTTACTCCCTTGTTCAAAAAAGGTTGCACGGTTAGCCCCAGCAATTACAGACCAGTCAGTTTAATACCAGAAGTGGACAAGCTTCGAGAAACAATTACTTAGGATAGAATTAATAGTCACATGGAAAAATGTAAGTTGATTAGGGAGAGCCAGCATGGATCTCTAAAGGGGAAATCGTGTTTAATTAACCCTCTGGAGTTTTTTGAGGAGGTAACAGAAAGGGTTGATGAGGGCAATACTGTTGATGTGGTGTACTTAGGCTTTCAAAAGACATTCAATACAGTGCCACACAACAGACGTGTAAGATAAGTCATAATTCATGAAATAAAAGGGACAGTAAAACATGGATACAAACTTGACTGATTCTTCGGGAGGAAGGTTTGTAAGTGGTGTTCCCTAGTGGGGTGGTATTGGAACCTTGCTTGTCCTGATATTTTAATGATCTAGATATCGGTGTGCAGGGGATAGTTTCAAAGTTTGTCAATGCTACAAAACTTTTTTTTTTTTTTTAAATATGTTTGTTAAGAATTTTTAAACAACATTTTCAACCATACAAACACCCCCCCCCCCCCCCCCCCCCCCCCCCCCCCCCCCCCCCCCCGTAACAAAGAGAAAAGAAAACTCGCATAGCAAGACATAAACATGGCAAATCAATATGAGACAGAACTTTGTACATTGGATTCCTCCCGTACATATCAGTTTTCCGGATCATTTATGTATTTTCTTGCTCAGTTGCCCACCAGAAAAAAAAACCTTCCCCGTCCCTCCCTCTTTCCCCCCCCCCCCCCCCCCCCCCAAAGAAATGTCCCCCCCATCTCTCCCCCCGCCCCCCCCGGTTGCTGCTGCTGTCGACCGAACTTCATCTAACGTTCCGCGAGATAGTCTAGGAACGGTTGCCACCGCCTGGAGAACCCCTGCACAGACCCTCTGAGGGCAAACTTTATCCTCTCCAAACTGATAAACCCTGCCATGTCATTTATCCAGGCTTCCACACTGGGGGGCTTCGCATCTTTCCACACTAACAAGAACCTTCGCCGGGCTACCAGGGACGCAAAGGCCAGAATGCCGGCCTCTTTCGCCTCCTGCACTCCCGGCTCGTCCGCTACTCCAAATAATGCTAGCCCCCAACTTGGCTTGACCTGGACTTTCACCACCTTAGATATAGTTCTCGCAACTCCCCTCCAGAACCCATCCAGTGCCAGGCATGACCAAAACATATGGGTGTGGATCGCCGGGCTTCCTGAGCATCTCCCACATCTGTCCTCCACCCCAAAGAACCTACTCAGCCTCGCCCCCATCATATGCGCTCTGTGAACAACCTTAAATTGTATCAGGCTAAGTCTGGCACACGAAGAAGAGGAATTAATCCTACTTGGGGCATCAGCCCACAGACCCTCCTCAATCTCCTCCCCCAGCTCCTCTTCCCATTTACCCTTCAGCTCCTCTACCAGAGCCTCCCCCTCTTCTTTCATCTCCTGGTATATCGCCGACACCTTGCCCTCTCTGACCCATACGCCCAAAATCACCCTGTCTTGAATCCCCTGTGCCGGGAGCAGCAGGAATTCCCTCACCTGCCGCCTCACAAACGCCCTCACTTGCATGTACCTGAAAGCGTTTCCCGGGGGTAGTCCAAACTTCTCCTCCAGCGCCCCTAAGCTCGCAAACATCCCATCGATGAACAGGTCCCCCATTCTTCTAATCCCTGCCCGATACCAGCTCTGAAGCCCCCCGCCATCCTTCCTGGGACAAACCGATGGTTATCTCTGATCGGGGACCACACCGAGGCTCCCATCGCACCCCTGTGCCGTCTCCACTGCCCCTAGATCTTTAGCGTTGCTGCCACCACCGGACTCGTCGTATACCTTGTCGGCGAGAGTGGCAGCGGTGCTGTCACCAGCTCCCCCAGGCTCGTTCCTTTGCAGGATGCCATCTTCAACCTCTTCCACGCCGCCCCCTCTCCCTCCATCACCCACTTACGGATCATCGCCACGTTGGCTGCCCAATAGTAGCCACCCAGATTCGGCAACACCAGCCCTCCTCTATCTCTACTACGCTCCAGGAACCCCCTCCTTACCCTCAGGGTCTTACTCGCCCACACAAAACCCATAATGCTCCTGCCTACCCTCTTAAAAAAGGCCTTGGTGATCACAATTGGAAGGCATTGGAATACAAAAAGAAACCTCGGGAGGACCATCATTTTAATCGACTGTACTCTGCCCACTAGCGAGAGTGGCAACATGTCCCACCGTTTAAAGTCCTCCTCCATCTGCTCCACCAGCCGCGTCAAATTAAGTTTGTGAAGGGCCTCCTAGCTACCTGGATCCCCAAGTATCAAAAGCTCCTTTCCGCCCTCCTCAACGGTAGGTCGTCTATCCCTCTTCCCTGATCCCCCGGATGCACCAGAAAGAGCTCACTCTTCCCTACATTGAGCTTGTAGCCCGAGAAGTCCCCAAACTCCCTTAGGATCTGCATGACCTCCACCATCCCCTCCACTGGGTCCGCCACATACAGCAACAGCTCGATGCTCCTCTAACCACCCCCCTCCATTTCCTGGACTCCCTTAATGCCATGGCCAAAGGTTCAATTGCTAATGCAAACAACAGGGGGGACAGGGGGCACCCCTGCCTCGTCCCTCGATACAGCCGGAAATACTACGAGCTCCGCTGATTCGTAACCACATTCGCCACCGGGGCTCTATATAGGAGCTTAACCCAGCTAATAAACCCTCCCCCGAACCCAAACCTCCGCAACACTTCCCAGAGATACTCCCACTCTACTCGGTCAAAGGCCTTCTCTGCGTCCATAGCTGCCACTATCTCCGCCTCTCCCACCACCGACAGCATCATAATCACATTTAGGAGCCTCCGCACATTGGTATTTAGCTGCCTGCCCTTTACAAATCCCGTCTGGTCCTCGTGAATCACCCCCGGGACACAGTCCTCAATCCTCGTAGCCAACACTTTTGCCAGCAACTTAGCATCTACGTTGAGGAGCGAGATCGGCCTATACGACCCACATTGCAGTGGGTCCTTATCCCGCTTCAGGATCACAGAGATCGTCGCCTCCGACATTGTCGGGGGCAGGGTCCCCCTCCCTTGCCTCATTGAAAGTCCTTACCAGCAACAGGGCTAACAGGTCTACATACTTCCTATAGAATTCCACCGGGAACCCATCCGGTCCCGGGGCCTTCCCTGCCTGCATGCTCCCCAGTCCTTTAACCATCTTCTCCACCCCAATTGGCGCCCCTAAACCAGCCCCCTCCTGCTCCTCCACCCTCGGGAACCTCAGTTGGTCCAAGAATCGCCGCATCCCCTCTTTTCCCCCTGTTCAGTTCCTCGTAGAAGGCCTTGAATGGCTCATTCGCTTTCACCGCACCGTAGTTCCCCTTCCATCCTTGACTCCACCTATTTCCCTCGCTGCCATCCTTTTACGGAGCTGATGTGCCAGCATCCGGCTCGCCCTCTCCCCATACTCATACATCGCCCCCTGTGCCTTCCTCCACTGTGCCTCTGCCTTTTCTGTGGTCAACAGGTCGAACTCCGTCTGGAGACTTCGCCTCTCCCTGAGTAGTCCCTCATCAGGGGCCTCTGCATAGCTCCTGTCCACCCTTAAAATCTCCCCCACTAACCTCTCCCTTTCCCTGCCCTCTCTCTTCTCCCTATGAGCTCTGATGGAGATTAACCCTCCCCTGACCACCGCCTTCAGCGCCTCCCATACTACTCCCACCTGCACCTCCCCGTTGTCGTTGGCCTCCAGATACCTTTCGATACACTCCCGCACACTTCCTCATCTGCCAGCAGTCCCACATCCAACCGCCACAGCGGGCGTTGGTCCCTCTCCTCCCCCAGCTCTAGTTCCACCCAGTGCGGGGCGTGGTCTGAAATGGCTATGGCCGAATACTCCGTTCCCTCCACTTTCGGGATCAATGCCCTGCCCAAAACAAATAAATCTATCCGGGAGTAGGCCTTGTGTACATGGGAGAAAAAAAATAATTCTCTGGCCAAAGGCCTGGCAAATCTCCACGGATCTACTCCCCCCATCTGATCCATAAACCCCCTGAGCACCTTGGCCGCAGCCGGCCTCTTTCCGGTCCTAGACCTGGAGCGATCCAGTGCTGGGTCCAACACCGTGTTAAAATCCCCCCCCCCATTATCAAGCTTCCTACCTCCAAGTCCGGAATACGCCCCAACATCCGTTTCATGAATCCAGCATCGTCCCAGTTCGGGGCATATACATTCACCAGTACCACCTCCGTCCCCTGCAACCTACCGCTCACCATCACATATCGGCCTCCATTGTCCGCTACGATGTTCTTGGCCTCAAACGATACCCGCTTCCCCACCAGTATTGCCACCCCTCTATTCTTCGCATCCAGCCCCGAATGGAACACCTGTCCTACCCATCCCTTCCTTAACCTGACCTGATCTGCCACCTTCAGATGTGTCTCCTGAAGCATGACCACGTCTGCCTTCAGTCCCTTCAAGTGCGCGAACACTCGGGCTCTCTTAACCGGCCCATTTAGGCCCCTCACATTCCACGTGATCAGCCGGATTGGGGGACTACCCCGCCGACTAGCCGTCTCCTATTTTAGGCCAGTCCCGTGCCCGCGTCTCCCGCACCCTCCAGTCGCCCAGACGGGGAACCCCCGCCCCGACCACCTCTTCCATTTTCAGTTCCCCCTCGGCCATTGCAGCAGCAACCCTCTTGTCCCCCCTCCCCACTAGATCCAAATCTACCTCTTTTGCTCCCCCCATAATACTTCCGTAAGTCAGCTGACCCCGGCTTCCCTCCGCCTTCCCGTTGACCCCCCCCGGTGTGGAAATCCCTCCTCCTCCTTGCGCTCCTCCATCTCCCCCCCCCCCCCCCAACGCGGGAAAAAGCCCGCGCTTTCCTGAGCCAGCCCCGCCCCCTGTGGCGCAGCTCCTGTTGCGGCCTTATCCCAGTTCTCCCATCCCCGAGTCTTACCTCCCTCCAGCACCGACGTCCACATTTCTCACTGTCCCCCCATCAAAAACTCTTCCCCCATCCCCATCCATCGTCCCACCCGTGAAACGTTCTTTACCCATATTTACAGCCCTGTATACAGTCAACATCTGCCCCATAACCGCATCCCCTCAGTTCGAGTCCAATTTTTCCGTTTGAATAAAGGTCCAAGCCTCTTCTGGCGTTTCAAAATAGTGGTGTCGGTCCTGATACGTGACCCACAGTCGCGCTGGCTGCAGCATTCCGAATCTCACTCTTTTTTTTATGCAGCACCGCCTTGGCCCGGTTGAAGCCAGCTCTCCTCTTTGCCACCTCCGCGCTCCAGTCCTGGTGGATCACCGCATCCTCCCATCTATTGCTCCGCTACTTCTTGGCCCAACTCAGGACACTCTCTCTGTCCGCGAAACGATGGAATCTCGCCACTATCGTCCTTGGCGGCTCACCAGCCTTGGGTCTCCTCGCCAGGACCCGGTGAGCCCCTTCTAGCTCCAGGGGGGTCGGAGAGGCCTCAGCATCGTGCTCACATACGCCCAGGCATCAGCCCCCTCCACTCCTTCGGGGAGACCCAGAATCCGGAGATTCTTCCTCCTCGACCTGTTCTCCAGGACCTCGAATCTCTCAGCCCACCTCTTGTGCAGCGCCTCGTGCGCCTCCATCTTCACCGCCAGGCCCAAGATCTTGTTCTCGTTAGTTTTGTCCTTCACCTCTCGGAGCTCTACCGCCTAGGCCTTCTGGGTCTCCTTCAGCCCCTCGATCGGCAACAGCATTGGCGCCAGCACCTTCTTTTTAAGCTCCTCCACGCAGCGCCTGAGAAACCCCTGCTGGTCCGGCCCCCATGCTGCTCGATCTCCGCCCTCCGCCATCTTGTTTTTTCCCCCTCGTTTCTGCCGCTGCTCCAAAGCCTCTTTTTCCGTCGCTCCACTTCTAGCCCCCTCCATACAAGACGGAAGGGGGACCTTGCTTCACCTTCCCACACGGGATTTGGTCAAAAAATTTCCGTTGGGGCTCCTCCGGAGAGCTCAAAAGTCCGTTCTAGCGGGAGCTGCCGAAATGTGCGGCTTAGCTCCGCATCGCCGCACCCGGAAGTCTCAATGCTACAAAACTTGGAAGTACTATAAACTGTGAAAAGGCCAGCGTAGAATTTCAGAAGTGCATAGACAAGTTGGGAGAGTGGACAGATAGGTGGCAGATGAAGTTCTATGTGGAGAAGTGTGAGATGCGTTTCGGTGGGAAAAACATGGAGAAACAATATATAATAAAAGGTAAAATTCTTAACGAGCAGAGGACCAGGGTGTATATGTGCACAGATCATTGAAGGTGGCAGGACAGGTGGAGAGAGCAGTTAAAGCAGATAGTATTCTGGGCTTTATTAATAGGGGCATAGAGTACGGAGATTACGCTGAACTTATTGAAGACACTAGTTAGACCTCAGCTGGAATACTGAGTACAGTTCTGGGCGCCACACTATAGGAAGGTTTGAACACATAGTGCTGAAGAGGCTTACAAGAATGGCTCCAGGGATGAGAAACTTCAGTTATGAGGAGAGATCGGAGATGTTGGGACATTATTCCCAGGAGAGAAGAAGGTTAAGAGGAGATTTGAAAGAGATGCTCAAAATCATGAGGGTGCTGGACAGAGTAGACAGGGAGAAACATGATTAGATATTGGGCAGAATCCTGTACCCTCCCCCCATGGTGAGTCTTGTGGAGGTGAGTCATTTAATTAGGTCAGTGGGGACACCGCCTTTATCCCAATTGAGTCTGTGGCGAGAACATCTGGGGGTGAATGTACCACCCCCCCACTCCCACAGCGTCACCTCCACAAGATTCCGCCATTAGTTCAGATGACCAGAAATTCGGTCAAAGTGATGGATTTTTAAAGCATTTTAAAGAAGAGGTGGTGGAGGGGAAAGTTCTGAAATTGAATTCCGGAGCTAAGGGCCAAGGAGTTGAAGGCACACCCACCAATGGTGGAATGGTTTTGTCCTTGTCTAATAATGCAACAAACAGAGTCGTATCTCCGCTTTGGCGGCTAATTTGTGAACTTCTGGTTTCCAGTCATGCGGGATTTTATTTCTGCTTTAGGAAAATCTCTTTATGGAACCAAAGAGGACGTCACCCAAAACCCCAGTGAAAACCCAGTTGACACCCAGCATGGTCTCGTGGCGGAAGTGCTGCACCCCAGATCGAGTACAGATCACTCCAGTTAAACTCACCCACAAATCATCCCCCGAGGCCTGGTCGCCCACAGCAAACCTAAAGATGTTGATTAGCGCCGCGAGTCCTGACATCAGAGACCGGGAGAAGAAAAAGGAACTGTTCCGTCAGATTGAAAATGAGAATATCGGAAGCATCAATAACATTATTCAGGTAACGGGCTACTCGATTTACTGGTCCCGCCTCCTATTCAAATTCCCACCGTGGCCTCACCTCCTCCTCCAACCTTGCAACCCGGCTGAGGTCCCTCTGTCTCTGGCTCTTGCCCTGCCCTGCCTCCCTCTTCCTCATTCTATCCCTGACTACCTGTCCACAGGTTTCTACCAAGCCTGGACTAATGGCCTCGGTGTCCTCAGTTCAAATGCCATGGCAGCTGGGAAATTGTTCAGTTAATTATTAAAATCTCGAGTTAAAAGCTGCTCTAAGTAATAAGATGCAGGAGCACTAGAAGACCATTCGGCCCATCGAGTCTGCTCCACCATCCAATGAGATCACGACTAATCTGATAAATCTCAACTCCATTTTTCCGCCTTATACCCTTACTGATTAACAATTTGTCTATCTCAGCTGTGAACAGACTTAATGACCCAGCCTCTACAGCGTCTGTGGTAACGAATTCCACAGATTCACCTCCCTCTGAGAGAAGAAATTTCTCCTCATCTCCGTCTTAAATGGGTGACCCGTTGCTCTAAGATTAAGCCCTCTGGTCCTAGACACTCCCAGAAGGGAAGGAACTACCGGATCGGTCCCGTGTCGGTGAGGATCGGTCCTGTGTCTGAGGATCGGTCCCATGTCTGTGAGGATCGGTCCCATGTCTGTGAGGATCGGTCCCGTGTCTGTGAGGATCGGTCCCGTGTCTGTGAGGATCGGTCCCGTCTCTGTGAGGATCGGTCCCGTCTCTGTGAGGATCGGTCCCGTCTCTGTGAGGATCGGTCCCGTCTCTGTGAGGATCGGTCCCGTCTCTGTGAGGATCGGTCCCGTCTCTGTGAGGATCGGTCCCGTCTCTGTGAGGATCGGTCCCGTCTCTGTGAGGATCGGTCCCGTCTCTGTGAGGATCGGTCCCGTCTCTGTGAGGATCGGTCCCGTCTCTGTGAGGATCGGTCCCGTCTCTGTGAGGATCGGTCCCGCCTCTGTGAGGATCGGTCCCGTCTCTGTGAGGGACGGTCCCGTGTCTGTGAGGGACGGTCCCGTGTCTGTGAGGGACGGTCCCGTGTCTGTGAGGGACGGTCCCGTGTCTGTGAGGGACGGTCCCGTGTCTGTGAGGGACGGTCCCGTGTCTGTGAGGGACGGTCCCGTGTCTGTGAGGGACGGTCCCGTGTCTGTGAGGGACGGTCCCGTGTCTGAGGGACGGTCCCGTGTCTGTGAGGGACGGTCCCGTGTCTGTGAGGGACGGTCCCGTGTCTGTGAGGGACGGTCCCGTGTCTGTGAGGGACGGTCCCGTGTCTGTGAGGGACGGTCCCGTGTCTGTGAGGGACGGTCCCGTGTCTGTGAGGGACGGTCCCGTGTCTGTGAGGGACGGTCCCGTGTCTGTGAGGGACGGTCCCGTGTCTGTGAGGGACGGTCCCGTGTCTGTGAGGGACGGTCCCGTGTCTGAGGGACGGTCCCGTGTCTGTGAGGGACGGTCCCGTGTCTGTGAGGGACGGTCCCGTGTCTGTGAGGATCGGTCCCGTGTCTGTGAGGGACGGTCCCGTGTCGGTGAGGATCGGTCCCGTGTCGGTGAGGATCGGTCCCGTGTCGGTGAGGATCGGTCCCGTGTCGGTGAGGATCGGTCCCGTGTCGGTGAGGATCGGTCCCGTGTCGGTGAGGATCGGTCCCGTGTCGGTGAGGATCGGTCCCGTGTCGGTGAGGATCGGTCCCGTGTCGGTGAGGATCGGTCCCGTGTCGGTGAGGATCGGTCCCGTGTCGGAGAGGATCGGTCCCGTGTCGGAGAGGATCGGTCCCGTGTGGGTGAGGATCGGTCCCGTGTGGGTGAGGATCGGTCCCGTGTCGGAGAGGATCGGTCCCGTGTCGGTGAGGATCGGTCCCGTGTCGGAGAGGATCGGTCCCGTGTCGGAGAGGATCGGTCCCGTGTCGGAGAGGATCGGTCCCGTGTCGGAGAGGATCGGTCCCGTGTCGGTGAGGATCGGTCCCGTGTCGGTGAGGATCGGTCCCGTGTCGGAGAGGATCGGTCCCGTGTGGGTGAGGATCGGTCCCGTGTGGGTGAGGATCGGTCCCGTGTGGGTGAGGATCGGTCCCGTGTGGGTGAGGATCGGTCCCGTGTGGGTGAGGATCGGTCCCGTGTGGGTGAGGATCGGTCCCGTGTGGGTGAGGATCGGTCCCGTGTGGGTGAGGATCGGTCCCGTGTGGGTGAGGATCGGTCCCGTGTGGATGAGGATCGGTCCCGTGTGGGTGAGGATCGGTCCCGTGTGGGTGAGGATCGGCCCCGTGTGGGTGAGGATCGGTCCCGTGTGGGTGAGGATCGGTCCCGTGTGGGTGAAGTTCGGTCCCGTGTGGGTGAGGATCGCTCCCGTGTGGGTGAGGATCGCTCCCGTGTGGGTGAGGATCGCTCCCGGGTGGGTGAGGATCGCTCCCGGGTGGGTGAGGATCGCTCCCGTGTGGGTGAGGATCGGCCCCGTGTGGGTGAGGATCGGCCCCGTGTCTGTGAGGATCGGTCCCGTGTGGGTGAGGATCGGTCCCGTGTGGGTGAGGATCGGCCCCGTGTCTGTGAGGATCGGTCCCGTGTGGGTGAGGATCGGTCCCGTGTGGGTGAGGATCGGTCCCGTGTGGGTGAGGATCGGTCCCGTGTGGGTGAGGATCGGTCCCGTGTGGGTGAGGATCGGTCCCGTGTGGGTGAGGATCGGTCCCGTGTGGGTGAGGATCGGTCCCGTGTGGGTGAGGATCGGTCCCGTGTGGGTGAGGATCGGCCCCGTGTGGGTGAGGATCGGCCCCGTCTCTGTGAGGATCGGTCCCGTGTCGATGTGGTTCGGACCCGTGTGGGTGAGGACCGCCCCCGTGTGGGTGAGGATCGGCCCCGTGTGGGTGAGGACCGCCCCCGTGTGGGTGAGGATCGGTCACGTGTGGGTGAGGACCGCCCCCGTGTGGGTGAGGACCGGTCCCGTCTCTGTGAGGATCGGTCCCGTGTGGGTGAGGATCGGTCCCATGTCGGTGAGGGATGGCTCCATGAGCATGATCCCTATTTTTGGTCGCCTCAGAAGCGGAAGCGTTTTCACGGCCTCTTCCCTTGCTCTTTTGTAGAATAGAGGGACTCTGCCTCATCGCCATTTCCTTCTTAGTTTCCGACTAAAGACACATTTTTGTTGCTGGAATGAGAGTTTGTGAGAAGTCGTGTCATGATATGCAAACATGCAACCAATGAACACTCAGAATATGACACAACCAATGGGCAGTCAGGACACTCAGAGGAGGCATCACCACAAGGGGGCTTGACATAAACACTATAAAAGGGATGAGTCACTCACACCCTGCCTCTTTCCACAGACAGACATCTAGAGAGTTAGACAGGGTTGATCAGCAGCATCACTCCCCAGCACGTGGTTTAGAGCAAGCTGGTACAGTTAGACTGAGTTACTACAGTTAGATTAGCAGAGAGTCAAACTCATTTGAAAACTATGTTAATAGTTCAATAAACACGTTGAGCTCATTTCAGAGTCTGGTGCAGCCTTTCGATAAGCCTGCATCAAGTAGCAGGCTGTGTTACCCGAAGCAGCATAACACAAAGTCCAAGCAGTTCCATACTATAAACAATTGTGGAAAGAGTGATGGTGGTAGCTCAGTAAAGTAAAAACAGGTTCTTTATTTTACCTTCAGCTCGCTGCTATTGATGACAGTGCCACAGATGAATTTGAACAGCAACGGCCAAGTAGGAAACAAAAAAGTCTTGGGCTCCTGTGCCAGAAGTTTCTTGCTCGATATCCGAATTATCCCATTTCAACCGAGAAAACCGAAATCTCCCTGGACGAAGTGGCAGCTGAACTTGGTGAGCTTGTGTTACAGGGAGGCCGGGGAGCCCAGCAATGAAGATAGTTGGGTGGGGGAATGTGATGGGTCAGAGTTTTGCTGTAGGAGTTGAATATCTAATGGTGTGTACCATTCTTTAGACTTTCTCCGCACCTTTGGCCTCGAACCAGTTTTTGCCCGGTTACCGGAAGTTTGAGCGGTTGAGAGCAAAAGGAGAAACTGGGAATCCTGAGATTTAAGTGAACAAGGAGGGACTCTGGAATTGAAATATTGGGAAGTTAACAGTGCAAGGACTGAAAATAAAGTGGCATCTCATTCAATCTTTATCACTCAATCGACAGCACTAGAAAGTGAATACCTGTGTCATTATCGCATTGTTTTGGGAGTTGGGTGTGTACAAGATTGCTGGTGCATTTCCTATAATACAACAGTGGCCCGTAACTCAGATATTTCAATGGTGGTAAAGCTCATTAGAATACCCTGTAGTCATGAAAAATTCCATTGAAATTCAAATCTATCGTTATTTTCAACTAGAATGGGGGAATTTAATACTAAATAAGAAAGGAACAATAAGAAAATCAAATTTGAAACTTCACTTTAATTCTTCAAAACCTGAAGGGCTGAGACTCCACGCTTGTAAATGGTTAATTTTTAATGCCCTGGTTGTTGATTGGCCATAGTTAAATATTATCACACTATTAAAGGACTAGTGTTTCGATTGTGTCCATAGCATAAATACAGCAACTTCCGACCACTCGATGCTTGTCAACGGTAAGGTTGGCGGTGCAGATTATCTGAAGCTGCTTTTGCCTTTTGATGTTTAACACCGTATCTGCTTCACACCTGATGTTGCTTGCACCATTTGCAGGGAAATGACCAGTGGGTATTGTTACTGTGATAGTCAATTCTGCAGTCTCTGTGTTGGTTTATGGTTTGAGCTGTTGTTTAGTGGCATAGAGTGATCCTGAATCTTGTGCTTGCAGGAGTGGAACGCAGACGTATTTACGACATTGTGAACATCTTGGAGTCTCTGCAACTGGTCAGCCGGCTGGCAAAGAACCAGTATTCCTGGCACGGGCTGCTCGGACTCAGGCAGACGTTAGCCACATTGAAGGAGAGAGGAGAGCAGCAAAGGTATGCGGAGCAGCTGTCTTGCATCCGCCACAAAGTGCTCGACCTCAGTGGGCAGGGAATGGAGAAGAGCGCGGCAGCCCGGAAAACATGGGCCAGCTGCCCGGAGCTGAGCAGTGAAACCAAGTCTGTGGAGGTCGAGAGTAAATCGGGTAAGACTTATTGTACGGTGGTGTAATCCGGTATTATTTCCAAACGCTCACCGTTTAAATAGCAGCATTGCTGCATTCGTTCTGAGCATAATCCCTAAGAATTGAAAGAGGAACAGGAATCAGACATTGAATCTGCTTCACCATCCAATAAGTTCCTGCTTAATCTTCGACACCAGATCCACTCTCCAATGCCATGTCCATATCCGCTGATTTGCTTTGTGTGCAACATACCCACCCCGCCTTCCCACTCCAGCGCAACACAGTATTTGCTTATGGTTTGCTACTATAACAAATCGTCTGGCTTGTTATTGCTGTTTGTGGGAATTTTCTATCTGCAAATAGATGCTGTGTATCCTACATTGACCACACTTTGAAACAAAAGTGCTTCATTAGCCTTGAAAGGCTTTGGCAGGCTCGAAAGTGGTGACAAGCACTGTAGAAATGCAGGTCTTTTTTTTTTACATTAATAGTAATGGGTGGCTAGCCGGCCAAGCAGCTTTTGAGTCCCAGATTTATCTGCTGCTGGTGTTTAAGGTGCCTTTCGTCCCAGTTTATACTGTACAGTGTTAAATAGAGCATAATCCCTAGCGAGCAGATTGACGATGGCTCTCTGTCTTGTGCTGTGCTCTGCTGCTCCCTTCTGGTTGATGGGTGAACAACTGTAGGAGATTTAAATAATTCCACCGTGTCCTCTCCAATGGAATTTAAACATTTTCATTATTTTGATGGAGATAATAAATATGCAGAACCTAAGCAGAGAGAAGCTGTTGGTCTTTACCCCCTAATAGTGCTGTGTTTTTTAAAATCTCTCAGCATCTATGAACAGCAGGAAGGACAAGTCTCTGCGCATTATGAGTGAGAAGTTTGTGATGCTTTTCCTTGTGTCTGAACCCAAAACGGTTGCTCTCGATATTGCTGCTAAAATCCTAATTGAAGAAAGTCATCAGGATTCTGCTGATAACAGCAAGTTTAAAAGTAAGTGAAGCAAAATTCAATACTAGATGTTGGAGAGTATTCAGCAGCATCTGAGGAGAGAGAGTAAATGTCGTCGCTCTGAAACATTAACTATACGTTTCTCCCTCTCGAGATGCTGCTAGGGATTTCTCACATTTTCTGCTTTTATTTCAGATCTCAAGGTTTGGCTGACCCTTGCCCTACAATTTTTGTATCCTCTGTCTTCAAACTCCCACTCTTTTCCTCTTTCTCAATTTTGTGTTTAATTTTATATTAAAAGTAAGTTCAGTTTTAGTTTGTAGGTTGGACTGCGGGAATTGTTGTTCAACGTCTGCATTTCATTCAAAGTGAGCAATCTCAAATCGAGGATTGGCGGCTGGTCGTTGAAAAGTATGGACCGAGGTTAAACAAAATTATTCCCCCCCCCCCCCCCGGCTCCCATCGTCTGATGTAACAAAGAGTGGTACACTTGCCTCTGAGAGGGAAGATCATGGGTTCAAATCCCGGCACAGATTCCAGCTGATTCTCCCAAGGCAATGCTGAGTATCATGGCTACGATCTTTTACCTCAACGTCACCTCCCCACATGATTCCCTAAGGTGGGATTGCAGGGATAGGTGACAGTGCGTCCATCTCATCTGAAGTGAGATTATCACTGGCTTTATACTTGGCAATTCTGTGTCTTGGATGCTCATGTTGGTTCTTTTATAATAATAATATAACCTTTAGTAGTGTCACAAGTAGGCTTACATTAACACTGCAATGAAGCTACTGTGAAAATCCCCTAGTTGCCATACTGCGGCGCCTGTTCGGGTACATTGAGGGAGAATTCAGAATGCCCAATTTACCTAACAAGCATGTCTTTCGGGATTTGTGGGAAGAACCGGAGCACCCGGTGCAAACCCACGCAGACACAGGGAGAACGTGGAGACTCTGCACAGACAGTAACCCAAGCCAGGAATCGAACCCAGGACCCTGGCGCTGTGAAGCAACAGTGCTACCCACTGTGCTTCCGTGCCGCAATCTCCCACTTGATTTACGAGTTCCAATACACCAGAATTGATATTTTCTGTCCTTGATGTTGTGTCTTTAAGTTGTCTAAACTTCACCAGGGAAGTGTGGGGATTACCACTGCCCAAAGACTGGGTTTAAAGTCCAGCCTGATATCCAGATTTTCAAACTCGCGTATATAAGTTACCATAGGCTGAGCTAGCACATTCAATTGGGTGATGTATCTCTTCATCAGTATCATTTATCTTGGGATAGATGTGGGAAGGTTTCCCAACAATTCACCATGAATCTCAATTGAAGGTGTTGAATTTTATTCATCTGGTGTGTGTTGGTGGGGGACTTTGGTCTTACTGGTGTTTGGGACAAGGGGCGACATTCTCCAACCCCCCCGCCGGGTCGGAGAATCGCCGGGGGCTGGTGTGAATCCCGCCCCCGCCGGTTGCCGAAGTCTCCGGCACCGGATATTGGGCGGGAATCGCGCCGGTTGGCAGGCCCCCCCCCCACGATTCTCCGGCCCAAATGGGCCGAAGTCCCGCCGATAAATTGCCTGTCCTGCCAGCGTAGATTAAACCACCTACCTTACCGGCGGGACAAGGCGGCATGGGCGGGCTCCGGGGTCCTGGGGGGGGCGCTGGGCGATCTGACCCCGGGGGGTGCCCCCACGGTGGCCTGGCCCGCGATCGGGGCCCACCAATCCGCTGGCGGTCCTGTGCCGTGGGGGCACTCTTTCCCTTCCGCCTCCGCCACGGTCTCCACCATGGCGGAGGTGGAAGAGACTCCCTCCAATGCACATGCACGGGAAACTGTCAGCGCCGCCCGGAGATGTCATTTCCGCGCCAGCTGGCGGGGCAACAAAGGCCGTTTCCGCCAGCTGGCGGGGCGGAAATTCGTCCGCCGTCGGCCTAGCCCCTCAATGTTGGGGCTCGTCCTCCAAAGATGCGGAGCATTCCGCACCTTTGGGGCGGCACGATGCCCGTCTGATTGGCGCCGTTTTGGGCGCCAGTCGGCGGACATCGCGCCGTTTCCGGAGAATTCCGCCCAAGGTTCTTGCTCTCAGGCTTCATTGAATACATCAACGATCTGTTGCAGTTCTGCAGAGTGGTGTCCACCTTTGTGAATAAGACGGTTAAAAAACTAAAACGTGAACAGAAATTCCTCAGTTTGAATCTCAGCCATTCCAAATTCCAAAACCAGAGCCACTGCACTATCACATCCAATAGAGGCTGGGATTCTCCAGTAACTTCATACTTGTGACAATAAACGGTTATTATTAATAATAATGGGGCTAGGTTCCCACGCACGCCAGAAAACGGGCGCATGTCACTCCGGACTTTTTTCTTTAAAAGTCCGGAGTGATTCTCCGACTTTGAGGAGGCTTGCAGGGCCCCAGAGTGCTCCATGCAGCTCCTGGTGCCGAAACGGGGGCCCTGCACTTCGGCCGTGGGTCTGCGCATGCGTGTAGCGGCCGCCTGTGGCACTGGCCCCGTGTGACATGGTGGACCACACAGGAGGCCGGCGCGGAAGAAGGTAGGCCACTCCCCAGATCACGCGCGCCCGCCGATCGATGGCCCCAGTTTGCAGGCCTGGCCATCGTAGAGGTGCCACCCCCTAACGCCAGGACGGCCACCATAGCCACGACGCTGAGCTCCCGCCAGGTGGGACCATACGAGAACCACACCGGCAGGAACTCCCCGGTCGACCGCGGAGATTCGCCGCGGGGGCCACTTTCACCGGCACCGACCGGCGGTGTGTCGACCGCGTGCGTGGTTGCAGGCAATTTTGCGGTTGCCGGAGAATCGCGTGAAGGCGTTACGGGTCCGGCACCCCATTCTCCGCGCCGGGCGCGATTGCGGTGCGGGGGGCTCGGAGAATCCCAGCCCAGAACACAGTAACTGCTGTGTGAGTCTTCCAACACAAACAGACCTGTGTGAATCACCTCTTCCCTCTACTCTACAGAATACTCTGTTATTTCCTGGCTGCTAATCAGCGAATAGTGACAGTGAAAACTTTGCCAAACATTCACCTTTGTTTTCCTTTTCAGCTAAAATCCGCAGACTCTACGACATTGCCAACGTGTTGACCAGTTTGGGACTCATTAGGAAAGTTCACGTGACTGAAGAAAGGGGTCGGAAACCAGCATTCCAATGGGTTGGGCCTATCCATCAGAACAGGCCTGAAGGTGAGGTTTGCTCAATACTGTTTATTGGTGAAATTGTGTTTTTATTCTTATGTGGGATGTTGCTGGCTGGGCCAGAAGTTAGTGCCCATCACTAATTGCCCTCAGACAGTGCTGGTGAACGGCCTTCTTGAACCGCTGCAGCCCCTGTGGTGTAGGTACACCCACAGAGTTGTTACGGAGGGAGTTCCAGGATTTTGACCTAGCAATAGTCGAGGAACGGCAATATATTTCCAAGTCATGATGGTGAGTGACTTGCAGGGGAACTTCCAGGTGGTGGACTTCCCAGGTATCTGCTGCTCTTGTCGTCCTAGATGGTAGCGGTTGTGGGTTTGGAAGGTGGTGTCTAAGGAATCTTGGTGAGTTCCTGCAGTGCATCTTGTAGATGGTACACACGGCTGCCATGTTCTTTGGTGGTGGAGAGAGTGAATGTTTGGATGGGGTCCCAATCAAGTGAGCTTCTTTGTCCTGGATGGTGTCGAGCTTCTTGAGTATTGTTGAAGCTACACTCATCCAGACAACTGGAGATTATTCCCTCACATTCCTGGCTTGTGCCTTGTAGGTTATGGACAAACTTTGAGGAGTCAGAAAGTGAAATACCCACTGCAGGATTCCTAGCCTCTGACCTGCTTTTGTAACTACAGTATTTATATGACTAGTTCAGTTTCTGGTCTGTAGTAACCCCTAGAATGTTGATAATGGGAGATTCAACGATGGTAATGCCATTGAATGACATGAGACGATGGTTAGATTATCCCTTATTGGAGATGGTCATATCCTGGCACTTGTGTGGCACAAATGTTACTTGCCACTTGTCAGCCTGGATATTGCCCAGGTCTTGCTGCATTTGGACATAGATTGTTTCACATCTGAATGGCGTTGCACACTGCGCAATCATCTGCAAACATCCCCACTTCTGACATGATGGAAGGAAGGTCATGATGAAGCAGCTGAAGATGGTTGGGCCGAGGACACGACCCTGAGGAACTCCTGCAGTGATGTTCTGGAGCTGAGATGTCTGACCTCCAACCACCACAACCATCTTCCTTTGTGCCAGGTATGACTCCAACCAGCAGAGAGTTTCCCCCCTGATCCCCATTGACTCCAGTTTTGAAGCCACACTCGGTCAAATGCTGCCTTAGTTTCGAGGGTGGTCACTCTCCCTTCACCTCTGGAGTTCTGCTCTTTTGTCCATGTTTCAACCAATGCTGTAAAGAGGACAGGAACTGAGTGACCTTGGAACTCAAACTGAGAGAATCAAGGTTTATGGGAATAAGGCGGGAAAGTGGAGTTGAAGATTATCATATCAGTCATGATCACATTGAATGGCAGAGCAGACTCGATGGGCCAAATGGCCCACTTCTGCTCCTATGTCTTATGGTCTTATGATCATCTACTTGACACTTTGGCTGAAGATTGTTGTGAATGCTTCAGCCTTATCTTTTGCTTTGTTGTGTTGGGCTCCCCCATCATTGAGGATGGGGATATTTGTGGGGCCTCCTCCTCCAGTGAGTTGTTTAATTGTCCACCACCATTCATGGCTGGATGTGGCAGGACTGCAGAGCGAGCTTGGGTCTGATCCATTGGTTGTGGAATCACTTTGCTCTGTCAATCGCTGCTTATGCTGTTTGGCACACAAGTAGCCCTGTTGTATCTTCACTAGGTTGACACCTCATTTTTAGCTATGCCTGGTCCTGCTCTGGTCATGCTCTCCTGCACTCTTCATTGTAGCTGCCTCGATAGTTTAATGTGTTGGAGGGTGTCATTGGCAAGATCATACCTCGGTATAATTGGGTGGTTTGTTCGGCCACTTCATAGGGACATCTGGAGCCATTCAACCCCTGCTGCCTATCTGTCGTGCAATCAGGTAGATGATTGATGTGTATATTAACTCCACCATTCCTCACTGAAATCAAACCTAACAAAACTTCCACTGACCTCCGTTTTGAAACTTTCAGTGGGGACCTCATTGGTTAATGGAAACATCCATGATTATCAGCAACTTGAAAGGTCAGCGCGTTCAGGGGACCTGGGTTTGGATACACTTCAATGTCCAAGGCTCTGGTGATTTTGAAATCAACTTTTGTGTACTTAGTCTAGTCGTAACCCAGTTAAACTGACAGTCCCTCAAAATAGAAGCACATTACAGCCAATGTGAATATTTAATTATCTCCTCCTGCTTTAATACTCTCCGAGTTCTGTTGAGCACCCCCTGACTTAAATCACTCCCTGCCTTTACCTGCCTTGGCCTTAAACACCTGGGGCGAAATTCTCCGGAAACGGCGCGATGTCCGCCGACTGGCGCCCAAAACGGCGCCAATCAGACGGGCATTGCGCCGCCCCAAAGGTGCGGAATGCTCCGCATCTTTGGGGGCCGAGCCCCACCATTGAGGGGCTAGGCCGACGCCGGAGGAATTTCCGCCCCGCCAGCTGGCGGAAACGGCCTTTGTTGCCCTGCCAGCTGGCGCGGAAATGACATCCCAGGGCGGCGCATGCGCAGGAGCGTCAGCGGCCGCTGACAGTTTCCCACGCATGCGCAGTGAAGGGAGTCTCTTCCGCCTCCGCCATGATGGAGACCGTGGCGGAGGCGGAAGGGAAAGAGTGCCCCCACGGCACAGGCCCGCCCGTGGATCGGTGGGCCCCGATCGCAGGCCAGGCCACTGTGGGGGCACCCCCCCCCCCCCCCGGGGCCAGATCGCCCCGCGCCCCCCCAGGACCCCGGAGCCTGCCTACGCCGCCTTGTCCCGCCATTCAAAAGGTGGTTTAATCCACGCCGGAGGGACATGCAATTTATCGGCGGGACTTCGGCCCATCCGGGCCGGAGAATCGAGCAGGGGGGGGCCCGCCAACCGGCGCGGCCCGATTCCCACCCCCGCCGAATATCCGGTGCTGGAGACTTCGGCAACCGGCAGGGGCGGGATTCATGCCAGCCCCCGGCGATTCTCCAACCCGGCGGGGGGTCGGAGAATGACGCCCCTGGTTATCACTGGGACTATGGCACTGAGGACCCGTCTTCGAATCCCAGCCCTGTGTCACTGTCCGTGTGGGGTTTGCACATTCTCCCCGTGTCTGCAAGGGTTTCACCCCCACAACCCAAAGATGTGCTGGTTAGGTGGATTTGCCACGCTAAATTAGAAAAAAAATTATAATAATTGGGTACTCTAAATTTTTTTTTAAAAAATTATCCTTAAAACCCACCTCTTTAACCAAGCTATTAGTCACCTGACTCTCATCTCCTGCGGATCAGTGTTTAATCATTGCTCCTGTCAAGCACATTGGGGTGTTTTATTATATTATTGGCGCCATATTAATGTAATTTTCTAATGCAGTCCTCTTTTTTTTTTTTGCAGTCAGATGTTGGAATTACATTTTCTCTTGGTTTCTGTGCAGGTTTTCTGGATCATTCTATTGCATTATTAGCATCGGCAAGTTCTGCAGAGGCCGGGTTCCCAGTGAACACTAAGGAGAGGTTGGAGTGTCCGGCCTCAATCCAGAGTTCCCATGCCAACCAGCGCAGCCCTGCCAGTTTTCGAAAAGGTTTGTTTTTGTATAAGGCTTGCAGTTCATCGGTGGTAACCTGCATTGCCCTAGCCCCCAAAATCCCCCCCCCATCTAAAACTCGAGTGGGTTTAAACTACCACTGGTAATGTTGCCTGTGCTGTTGCTCGTGGTCAGTTAATCTGTGTTTCCTCAAGATCCTTGGACAGAGCCGTGTGCTGAGATGCAGCATTGTGACAGGAACAGGAGGAAGTCATTCACCACCCGGCTCCCACCAAACCTGCTCCATCATTTAGCCACAACGCGGTTGAGTTGCGTCTTTAACTCCATCCACCTGCTTTGGTTCTGTCGTCCTTAATGCCCTTACCTAACAAAAATAGAGCAATCTCAATTATTTCTTTATTTATTTATTTTTAGCATAGAACATACAGTGCAGAAGGAGGCCATTCGGCCCATCGAGTCTGCACCGACCCACTTAAGCCCTCCCTTCCACCCTATCCCCGTAACCCAATAACCCCTCCTAACCGTTTTGGTCACTAACTGCAAATTAGAATGGCCAAACCACCTAGCCTACACGTCTTTGGACAGTGGGAGGAAACCGGAGCACTCGGAGTAAACCCACGCAGACACGGGGAGAACGTGCAGACTCCGCACAGACCGTGACCCAGTGGGGAATCGAACCTGGGACCCTGGCGCTGTGAAGCCACAGTGCTATCCACTTGTGCTACCGTGCTGCCCCTGCAATCTCAATTTTTAAACTTCAATTGCCCCTCCAACAACCTCAGCAGCCTTTTGAGAGGAGTCTGGATCGTGTTCCAATTATAACCATGGGTTTATCATGGCGCCGATGTTCGAAAGCGACTCGCTGTTGGAGATGGTGGGATTGAGGGAGGAGTTACTCTGACCCAGGAAAGAACGCAAATTGGAGTTCAAAGGATATATTTCAAGGCTGCTTCTGAAGGGACAAGGTTGGCTGGTGGGTCAGTCACTAAAGATAGAATAAAGAGGAGGTTCGTATTAGACCAGAATTAGAAGAGTGAATGAGTGCGATCAGACACCGACCTACAGAAGCAGAATGCAGCTATTGAAGGTGTTTTTTGTGGGGGGAGGAGGCAGTTGGACTTGGGCAGGATTGTGGGGGTTCAGTGGGACTTGGGCAGGATAGTTGGTGGGGGGGACATTAGGGTTTTATAGGGCAGGGCTTGTCAAATGGCCTTTAATTGATCATTAAGCAGATACAGGGATGTATTGTTCAATGTCTTGGAATTCCCATCAGGTCAACACTGGCACAAAAAGCAAAATAACTGGATGCTGGAAATCTGAAGTAAAAGCCACAAGTGCTGGAAATACTCAGCAGGTCTGGCAGCTTTGTGAAGGCCATTCACCTGAACTGGAAGGAACTTGTGATTTGATAGTTTTGATGTAGGTCTGGAGTCTGGGAAGGAGGAAATACAGTGTATATGATTAAGGGGAGAGCAGGATGAATTACAGAAACAAAAGGGATGATATTGTGAGTGAAGATTAAATGATAATGAGAAAATAAAAAGATGTGTTTTGCTTATGAATGAATTAATCTAATCTAATCTCCTACTCTCCTGAAGCCCTTAAATCAAACAACTGTTTAGTTCCCTTTTGTGAGTAATTTTGGACTCTGCAGAGGGCTGTTAAAATATGGATTTCGTTCCCAGGACTAAAAGGTTTCTCTTTTATAACCTCGCCTTTTTATTTTGTGTCTGAAACCATGTTAAGTTTGTGCCATTATTCTTCTTGCAGTGAGAACCATTGAAGCACAAGATTGTTCCAGTAAAATGGTGCATCTGGCTGCTGCTTGCAGACTGCAGTTTGAAGAAGACATGAAGTAAGTATTTTTTTGCAGCAGAAGAAGCACAAACTCTGCACCCAGTGCAGTGTTCACTGACTCAAGCCTCTATATCCAGTGCAGTATTCACTGACTCAAGTCTCTGTATCCAGCACAGTATTCACTCACAAATCTCTGTATCCAGTGCAGTATTCACTCACAGACCTCGAGATCCAGTACAGTATTCATTGACTCAAACCTCTGTATCCAGTCCAGTGTTCGCTCACCTCACAAATCTCTGAATCCAGTGCACTATTCAGTAACTCTCAAATCTGTTTCCAGTACAGTATTCACTGACTCAAATCTATGCAGTATTCACTGACTCTCAAACCTCTGTATCCAGCGGTGCTCACTCACTCAGAAACCTCTGTATCCAGTGTAGTGTTCACTCACTCACAAACCTCTGTATGACAGTGCAGTATTCACTCACAAACCTCTGTATCCAGTACAGTATTCGTTGACTCAAACCTGTTTCCAGTACAGAATTCACTGACTCTCAAATCTATGCAGTATTCGCTGACTCGCAAACCTCGGTATCCAGTGGTGTTCACTCACTCACAAACCTCTGTATGACAGCGCAGTATTCACTCACTCACAAACCTCTGTATGACAGCGCAGTGCTCACTCACTCACAAACCTCTGCATCCAGCGCAGTGCTCACTCACAAACCTCGGTATCCAGTGGTGTTCACTCACTCACAAATCTCTGTATGACAGTGCAGTATTCACTCACTCACAAACCTCTGTATGACAGCGCAGTGCTCATTCACTCACAAACCTCTGCATCCAGTGTTGTGTTCACTCATTCAAAAACCTCTATCCAGTGCTCACTCACGTAACAAATTAGATGTATAATTTTGATGATGAAATTCTGCCTTTGAGCAATATTTTTTGGAGGTATAAGATTGACGTACAATAGTAGTTAATAGTTTACATTTATTTAGTACTTTTCACACTGTTTTTTTTTTCTTTAAACTTTAGAGTACCCAATTATGTTTTTCCCAATTAAGGGGGAATTTAGCGTGGCCATTCCACCTACCCTGCACTTCTCTGGTTTGTGGGGGTGAGACCCACGCAGACACTGGGAGAATGTGCAATCTACACACGGACAGTGACCCGGGGCCGGGATCGAATCCGGGTCCTCGGCACTGTAGGCAGCAGTGCTAACCACTGCACCACCGTGCTGCCTTGCTTTTGGCATGGTTAGTTATTCGCCAATAATTTGACAATGAACCACATTGGGAGATTTTAGGGCAGGTGAGCAAATGCTTAGTCACAGAGGTAGGTTTAAAGAAGCAGCGAGAGGTAACAAGATGAAGAGAGAGAATTCCAGAGATTGGTTCTAAGGCCCACCAATGGTGGAGTGATTAAATCAGGGATGCAGAGACCAGAATCAGAAGAGCTCTGATATCTTGAGGGTTGTGGAGATGGCGGAGATAGGGAGGGATGAAACCCTGGAGGGATTCAAAACAAGGTTGAGAATTTTAAAATTGAGACATTGCTTGACCACAAGCCAATATAGATCAGTGAGCACAGAGAGTGTTGGGCAAACAGGACTTGGTGTGAGGGAGGACATGTGCAGCAGGGCTTGGAATGGAAGATGGGAGATCAGTCAGAGGAATGTGGGAATGTTGAAGTTATAAAAGCATGGGTCTGGGTTTCAGCAGTGGAATGACTGAGGCAGGGCTGGAGTCGGGTGCTATTACGGACATGAACATTTCATTTTGCTGAAAAATCGTTTTTTTTTCTCTTCTTTAGGAGCTCGGAATCTCCCTGCAATCAGGAAGACCATCAATCCAAGTCCATTCGCTTGGCTTCTTGTCCCCTGTTAATTACTAGCAAGGCCAGTACTGTTGAATCTCCTGTGATACCTCTGGCACTGGATGGCTTCTCTGTTTCTCAGTCTGAACTATCGCCACCATTCTGCCTTCGTAATGCTGCCCCTGGGCAGCCAACACCCATGCCCCCACCTGCTGCACCCAACACAGAGGAAGGCTACTCTTGCCCCCTGAAGAGGCAGCCATTTGTGTTCTTGCAGAGTTTACCGACAGCCCCTGTCCTCCTGCTGTACAAAAACACGGAGTCCAGCACTGAACCTTCTCCTGGATCCAGTGAGGCTCAACCTTCTCCACATGAAGACGCTTCATCACTCGTACCCAGAGATATCGAGGCTGCTGTGCCCACTAGAAACTCACAGAAGCGCAGTCATACGGAACAATGTACACTGCCTGATGGGCGTTGGCAAGACAACAAACCAGAGGTTAAACGGGGGAAATTTTTTTGTTGTCTTGAACATACATCTGGAAGTCTTCCTTCTGTGTTTTCTTTGTCATCAATGAACCAGGTATGTGTTTGAATGACACTATTGAGTGAAGACAATCTCCTAAAAAGAGATTTTGGGGATTGTTATGTTCTTCCCCACGTAGCAGGTTAAAATTCAGCCACATAGTCGGGCAAACCAGGTTCTTCCAAGCAATAGGAAAGTTGCTAAGAGTGACTCAGTGGGGCAACTGCTCTCACCACAGAATATGATAAGCGGTACTGAGGGAGCGCCACCCAATGGTGGCTGTGGGGAGGGGAGGGGTTGGGACTGAGGGAGCGCTGCGCTGTTTGGCGGGTGGGGGAGGTACTGAAGGGCGCTGCCCTATCGGGTGTCGGCAGTGGGGGAGGGGTCGCATTGTTAACCGAGTTCGCACCACCCTGTCAGTACTGAGGGAGTGCCATCCAACAGGGGCTGGAGTGGGGGGTCGGTACTGAGGGTGTGTTGCCCTGTTTATGGGGTGGGGGAGGTACTGAAGGAGCGATGCCCTATCGGGTGTTGGTACTGAGGCAATGCTGCCCTGTTTAGGGGTTGGTGATGGGTCGTTACTGAGGGAGCACCACCCTGTCGGCAGTAGGGGGGGTGGTTGCGCGTTGTTAATTGAGTTAGCACTGCCCTGTTGGGCCGTCAGTACTGAGAGAGCACTACCCTGTCAGGGGGTAGGTATTGGGGGAGTGCTGAAGGAGCACTACCCTGTAGGCTACGGGGGGAGGGAGGGGTCATTAATGAGGGGGTGCTGCCCTGTCGGGGATTCTGTACTGAGGGATCGCTGCCTTGTCAGGGGCTTGGTAATGAAGGATCGCCGCCCTGTCGAGGACTCGAGCAGAACCTCCGGCAGCAGGGCAGCTCTCCCTGATGAACTCCATGCATTCTATGTTCTGTTCGAGCAGGAAACTATCAAGCCGCTGCCCCAACAGTCCTGGACACCCCCACACCCACCACCACAGCTTCCGAAGTCAGATCAGGCTTCTTGAAAGTGAACCCTAGGAAGGCGATGGGCCCGGACGGGGTCCCTGGTCGTGCACTCAAATTCTGCGAGGACCAGCTGGCAGATGTGTTCCGGACATCTTCAACCTCTCCCTTCTCCATTCTGAGGTCCCCAACTGCTTCAAGAAGACCACCACCATACTGGTGCCAAAGAAGAACCAGGCACTGTGCCTCAATGACTATCGTCCGGTGGCCCTGACTTAAATCGTAATGAAATGCTTTGAGAGGTTGGTCATGAGGCACATCACCTCCATACTCCCAGAATGCCTCGATCCACTGCAATTCGCATTCCGCCACAACCGGTCCACAGCGGACACCATCTCCCTGGCCCTGCACTCATCCCTGGAGCATCTCGACAACAAGGACTCTTATGTAAGACTTCTATTTATTGACTACAGCTCCGCCTTCAACACCATAATCCCAGCCAAGCTCATATCAACGTTCCAAAACCTAGGACTTGGCTCCTCATTCTGCAACTAGATCCTCGACTTCCTGACCCACAGACCACAATCAGTAAGAGTAAACAACAACACCTCCTCCACGATAGTACTCAATGCCAGGGTTCCGCAAGGCTGCATACGTAGCCCCCTACTATACTCCCGAACACACACGACTGCGTGGCAAAATTTAGCTCCAACTCCATCGACAAGTTTGCTGATGACACGACCGCAGTGGGTCAGATCTCGAACAACGATGAGTCAGAATACAGGAGGGAAATGGAGAACCTAGTGAACAAGAACAAAGAAATGTACAGCACAGGAACAGGCCGTTCGGCCCTCCAAGCCCGTGCCGACCATGCTGCCCGACTAAACTACAATCTTCTACACTTCCTGGGTCCGTATCCCTCTATTCCCATCCTATTCATGTATTTGTCAAGATGCCCCTTAAATGTCACAATCGTCCCTGCTTCCACTACCTCCTCCGGTAGCGAGTTCCAGGCACCCACTACCCTCTGCGTAAAAAACTTGCCTCGTACATCTACTCTAAACCTTGCCCCTCTCACCTTAAACCTATGCCCCCTAGTAATTGACCCCTCTACCCTGGGGAAAAGCCTCTGACTATCCACTCTGTCTATGCCCCTCATAATTTTGTATACCTCTATCAGGTCTCCCCTCAACCTCCTTCGTTCCAGTGAGAACAAACCGAGTTTATTCAACCGCTCCTCATAGCTAATGCCCTCCATACCAGGCAACATTCTGGTAAATCTCTTCTGCACCCTCTCTAAAGCCTCCACATCCTTCTGGTAGTGTGGTGACCAGAATTGAACACTATAATCCAAGTGTGGCCTAACTAAGGTTCTATACAGCTGCAACATGACTTGCCAATTCTTATACTCAATGCCCTGGCCAATGAAGGCAAGCATGCCGTATGCCTTCTTGACTACCTTCTCCACCTGTGTTGCCCCTTTCAATGACCTGTGGACCTGTACTCCGAGATCTCTTTGACTTTCAATACTCTTGAGGGTTCTACCATTCACTGTATATTCCCTACCTGCATTAGACCTTCCAAAATGCATTACCTCACATTTGTCTGGATTAAACTCCATCTGCCATCTCTCCGCCCAAGTCTCTGCCTTCTATGACCTAACCAGTTCTGTATCCACCTTGCCAGCTCACCCCTGATCCCGTGTGACTTCACCTTTTGTACTCGTCTACCATGAGGGACCTTGTCAAAGGCCTTACTGAAGTCCATATAGACAACATCCACTGCCCCACCTGCATCAATCATCTTAGTGACCTCCTCGAAAAACTCTATCAAGTTAGTGAGACACGATCTCCCCTTCACAAAACCATGCTGCCTATCACTAATACGTCCATTTGCTTCCAAATGGGAGTAGATCCTGTCTCGAAGAATTCTCTCCAGTAATTTCCCTACCACTGAAGTAAGGCTCACCGGCCTGTAGTTCCCTGGATTATCCTTGCTACCCTTCTTAAACAGAGGAACAACATTGGCAATTCTCCAGTCCTCCGGGACATCCCCTGAAGACAGTGAGGATCCAAAGATTTCTGTCAAGGCCTCAGCAATTTCCTCTCCAGCCTCCTTCAGTATTCTGGGGTAGATCCCATCAGGCCCTGGGGACTTATCTACCTTAATATTTTTTAAGACACCCAACACCTCGTCTTTTTGGATCTCAATGTGACCCAGGCTATCTACACACCCTTCTCCAGACTCAACATCTACCAATTTCTTCTCTTTGGTGAATACTGATGCAAAGTATTCATTTAGTACCTCGCCCATTTCCTCTGGCTCCACACATAGATTCCCTTGCCTATCCTTCAGTGGGCCAACCCTTTCCCTGGCTACCCTCTTGCTTTTTATGTACGTGTAAAAAGCCTTGGGATTTTCCTTAACCCTATTTGCCAATGACTTTTCGTGACCCCTTCTAGCCCTCCTGACTCCTTGCTTAAGTTCCTTCCTAATTTCCTTATATTCCACGCAGGCTTCGTCTGTTCCCAGCCTTTTAGCCCTGACAAATGCCTCCTTTTTCTTTTTGACGAGGCCTACAATATCTCTCGTTATCCAAGGTTCCTGAAAATTGCCGTATTTATCCTTCTTCCTCACAGGAACATGCCGGTCCTGAATTCCTTTCAACTGACACTTGAAAGCCTCCCACATGTCAGATGTTGATTTGCCCTCAAACATCCGCCCCCAATCTATGTTCTTCAGTTCCCGCCTAATCGTGTTATAATTAGCCTTCCCCCAATTTAGCACATTCATCCTAGGACCACTCTTATCCTTGTCCACCAGTACTTTAAAACTTACTGAATTGTGGTCACTGTTACCGAAATGCTCCCCTACTGAAACATCTACCACCTGGCTGGGCTCATTCCCCAATACCAGGTCCAGTACCGCCCCTTCCCTAGTTGGACTGTCTACATATTGTTTTAAGAAGCCCTCCTGGATGCTCCTTACAAACTCTGCCCCGTCTAAGCCCCTGGCACTAAGTGAGTCCCAGTCAATATTGGGGAAGTTGAAGTCTCCCATCACCACAACCCTGTTGTTTATACTCTTTTCCAAAATCTGTCTACCTATCTGCTCCTCTATCTCCCGCTGGCTGTTGGGAGGCCTGTAGTAAACCCCCAACATTGTGACTGCACCCTTCTTATTCCTGATCTCTACCCATATAGCCTCACTGCCCTCTGAGGTGTCCTCCCGCAGTACAGCTGTGATATTCTCCCTAACCAGTAGCGCAACTCCGCCTCCCCTTTTACATCCCCCTCTATCCCGCCTGAAACATCTAAATCCTGGAACGTTTAGCTGCCAATCCTGCCCTTCCCTCAACCAGGTCTCTGTAATGGCAACAGCATCATAGTTCCAAGTACTAATCCAAGCTCTAAGTTCATCTGCCTTACCCGTAATACTTCTTGCATTAAAACACTTCAGGCCACCAGACCCGCTGTGTTCAGCAACCTCTCCCTGTCTGCTCTGCCTCAGAGCCCCACTGTCCCTATTCCCTAGTTCTCCCTCAATGCTCTCACCTTCTGACCTATTGCTCCCGTGCCCACCCCCCTGCCATACTAGTTTAAACCCTCCCGTGTGACACTAGCAAACCACGCGGCCAGGATATTTATGCCTCTCCGGTTTAGATGCAACCCGTCCTTCTTATATAGGTCACACCTGCCCCGGAAGAGCTCCCAGTGGTCCAGATAACGGAAACCCTCCCTCCTACACCAGCTGTTTAGCCACGTGTGTCGCTGCTCTGTCTTCCTATTTCTAGCCTCACTGGCACGTGGCACAGGGAGTAATCCCGAGATTACAACCCTCGAGGTCCTGTCTTTTAACTTTCTGCCTAGCTCCCTGAACTCCTGCTGCAGGACCTCATGCCCCTTCCTGCCTATGTCGTTAGTACCAATATGTACAACGACCTCTGCCTGTTTGCCCTCCCCCTTCAGGATGCCCTCTACCCGTTCGGAGACATCCTGGACCCTAGCACCAGGGAGGCAACATACCATCCTGGAGTCTCTTTCCCGTCCACAGAAGCGCATCTCTGTGCCCCTGACTATAGAGTCCCCTATTACTATTGCTCTTCTGCGCTTTGACCCTCCCTTCTGAACATCCGGGCCAGCCGTGGTGCCACTGCTCTGGCTGCTGCTGTTTTCCCCTGATAGGCTATCCCCCCCCCCCCCCCCCCCCCCGACAGTATCCAAAGGGTTATACCTGTTCGAGAGGTGGACAACCACAGGGGATTCCTGCACTGACTGCCTGCCCTTTCTGGTGGTCACCCATTTCTCTGCCTGCACCTTGGGTGTGACCACATTTACATAACTGCGATCTATGACGCTTTCCGCCACCTGCATGCTCCTAAGTGCATCCAATTGCTGCTCCAAACGAACCATGCGGTCTGTGAGGAGCTCCAGTTGGGTGCACTTTCTGCAGATGAAGCCATCCGGGACCTGCCACATCTCACAGTCAGAGCACTGCACCCCTCTAACTGACATTGCGTCAATTAATTAAAATTTTAAAAAAATTTTAAATATATTTTTTAAAATATATATATTTTTTAAATTCAACGTTACTGTTAACTATCTGTTTCCTAGCACTAGATTTCTAATAGAAATGCGAAAGCTAAATATAGTACTCGCCGATCTCTGGCTTAGATACCCCTCTAAATTATAATTAAGTAATTATGTTTAATTAGTTACCAATGCTTAATTTTTTAATTTAGTGTAGATTCCCAACCAGCCACTCAGGTCACAGCTTTTCTGTGATGTCACTTCAGTTTCCCCCGACACACACAATTTGAAAAAGGTATAAAAGTAAAAATGAGTAAAAATCACTTACTTACCTTCTGAGTGTCTTAGATGTTCTCAGGTTCTCTTCCTGACAGAGACTGCTCCTCCACCTCCGAACCTTGACCTGCACAATGCTAATAATATAATATAATAATAATATAATATGTCACTTACCTCACACCAATGGGTCTTATTATTAGGTTAGAGGAGGAGGGCGGGTGGGAGACACTAAACGTGTAGTGTCTCGGGTTTCCTCTCCACCAGAATTTATTGGTTGGGGGGGGGTCTTCCCAGAAGTCCGCGGGTCGAAAAAAATAAAACCGAAAAGAAGTGTTTTTTTTAAAAGGATAAACTTACCTCCCTGAAATCACTTGCGCACCGCTCCCGCTGAAATCGACGGGCCTGCTCCTGTGAAGGTAAGTGTTTTTAAAGGATACACTTACCTCCCAGAAATCACTTGCGCACCGCTCCCGCTGAAATCGACTGGCCTGCTCCTGTGAAGGTAAGTGTTTTTAAAGGATACACTTACCTCCCAGAAATCACTTGCGCACCGCTCCCGCTGAAATCGACTAGCCTGCTCCTGTGAAGGTAAGTGTTTTTAAAGGATACACTTATCTCCCAGAAATCACTTGTGCACCGCTCCCACTGAAATCGACTGGCCTGCTCCTGTGAAGGTAAGTGTTTTTAAAGGATACACTTTCCTCCCTGAAATCACTTGCGCACCGCTCCCGCTGAAATCGACTGGCCTGCTCCTGTGAAGGTAAATGTTTTTAAAGGATACACTTACCTCCCAGAAGTGGTGTAACGACAAAAATCTTTCCCTCAATGTCAGCAAAACTAAAGAGCTGGTCATTGACTTCAGGAAGCAAAGTACTGTACATACCCCTATCTGCATCAACGGGGCCGAGGTGGAGATGGTTAGCAGTTTCAAATTCCTAGGAGTGCACATCTCCAAAAATCTGCCCTGGCCTACCCAAGTCGACGCTACGACCAAGAAAGCACAACAGCGCCTATACTATCTCAGGAAACTAAGGAAATTTGGCATATCCACACTGGCTCTCTCCAACATTTACAGCTGTACCATAGAAAGCACCCTATCTGGCTGCATCACAGCCTGGTATGACAACTGCTCGGCTCACGACCGGAAGAAACTACAGAGAGTCGTGAACACCGCCCAGCCCATCACACGAACCCACCTCCCATCCATTGACTCTGTCTTCACCTCCCGCTGCCTTGGGAAAGCGGGCAGCATAATCAAAGACCCCTCCCACCTGGCTTGCTCACTCTTCCAACTTCTTCCATTGGGCAGGAGATACAAAAGTCTCAAACCGATTCAAAAACAAACTCCCTGCTGTTACCAAACTCCTAAACGACCCTCTTATGGACTGATCTGATCTGTTCACACATCTTCACCCGAGTCGTGTGTATCGTGTATTTTATGTTTGCCCTATTATGTATTTTCTTTTCATGTATGGAATGATCTGTCTGAGCTGCAGGCAGAACAATGCTTTTCACTGTACCTCGGTACATGTGACAATCCAGTCCAATCCCTGTTGGGGAAGCTGCAATGAGGGATTGCCGCCCTGTTGGGAGCTCAGTGCTGAGGGAGTACTGTTTTGCAGATTAAATGTTACATTGGGGCCCTGTCTGCCTAACTGGAAAAAAAAATCCCGCAGAACATTTGAGAAGAAAGAAGGGGGCTGTTTTAGCACAGGGCTAAATCGCTGGCTTTGAAAGCAGACCAAGGCAGGCCAGCAGCACGGTTCAATTCCCGTACCAGCCTCCCCGAACAGGTGCCGGAATTTGGCGACTAGGGGCTTTTCACAGTAACTTCATTTGAAGCCTACTTGTGACAATAAGCGATTTTCATTTCATTTTCATTTCATTTCATTTTGAGGAAGAGCAGGGAAGCACCCTGATGTCCTGCTCAATATTTCTCCTGTAATCAGATTATCTGGTAATTGTCCCATTTCTCTTTGTGCTTCTGCAGTTTGACTGCCAGCAGATGCCAGCCTTTCAGCTAAAATGATATTTGGAGAGCCATGTGAAAATTGATTGCAGGTTACCGTGGAGGCTTTTCCCTCGCAATAAAAGCCACACAGGCTGACTGTCATTCAGCATGGGCTTCCAATCCGTATTTCCCAAGAAATTAGGGAGAGTTTAATTGGCAACCACAGAAGTTTGTGCCATGATTGTCAGTTTGACTTTGTTAGTCACATTCTCGTCTCCGAGTTGGAAGGTAGTGGGTTCAATCTAAACTAAACCGACATGGCTTCCCTGCTGTGCTGAGGGAGTGCCGCACTGTTTGAGGTGTCAGGTGAAAAGTTGAAATTGCGGCCTGTTCAACTGATGTGGACAATTATGGCTTCATGTAAGGAAAAGGGTATCCTGACCAACATTCCACCATTGAGTACTAGGATTAAACGAACAGATAGATTGTTCGGCTGTCTCGTGTTACTGTGACCTTACTATGTGCAAAATGCTGATTGTGTTCACCCACAAGTGCACGTCATTGGAACATAGGAGGCCATTCAGCCCCTCAAGTCTGTTATGCTACACATGCCTGGTCTGTATCTCACATCAATCTACCCACCTAAACTCCATATCCCTTGATAGCCCATTCCCAATGGAAATGCTTCAATCTCGAAATTGCCATTGATTCGCAGGAGAGTCAGTTCAGAATTTCGGAGATATTTGTTGTGCGCGCTGAGGTTTGGAACGTTTCTGGGATGTGTTACGGCACTATATTCGTATTCATCTTTGTTTCTTTTTTCACATGGCAAGGGAATGAGGGGGAAGAATGAAGATAAAGCTATTTGCTTTAAAATGTTGGCTCTTAATCTGTAACTTGAAACAATATTTATCTTTCTTTCAGAAATCATCTACCCATCATGCAGCGGTTCTGAGAAACCATACCAAGTGTCTTGACCCTGTTCCTGAGGTTGCTGTCTGTCCTCCAACTCAAACCACCAATGTGAATCTAGAGAATAATTGCCCCTCTACAGAAACCCAGACTGACGACTGTCACACGCACCCAAGGAACACTGAAGAGTGGAATCACAGTGGAACAGTCGAGAAGGAGCCTGTAGGTTTATCCTTCACCCACTAACCCTTTAGTGAAAGAGGGTATAAAAACAGAAAATACTGGGAAAAGTCAGCAAGTCTGGCAGTATCTGTGGAAAGAGACACCGAGTTAATGTTTCGACTCTTCAGAGTTGAGAGAGGGAGAAATGTGTTAGATTATATACTGTAAGAAGGGGTGGAGAAGCTGGAGCAGAGTAAAAGGTGTTACAATCCCAGTTGATATAAGTGGATGGGAAGATCCCAGAATGAAATCCTGGCTTGAAAGACTATCTTTTACTTTTTCTTCTATAAAACGTGAGGAACAGAGTCACAGGGCAGCTAATTAGTTTTTAACAACAAGGAAAAAACATTTATTAAATATTTAAAAATTGGATTATGATACAATACGCCTTTATTTCCCCCTTAGTTTAACAATTACACCCAGGTTTTATGACTAACATAGATTACTAAGTACATCTTAATCTACAGTGGTCTTATTAACACACAGTCCCTTTTAAATACACAAGGTGACTGTGGTCAAATTCACGCACTCCGCTCTGAACCCAAGTTAGTGACTGTGGCTTTCTCCTCAGAATCCCCCCAGGTGATTGTCACGTGAACATTTCCAAACTCCACTCCCAAAGACTCCCAGGAGGGCCCGCTTCTGGGATCTACCTGGCTGTCAACAACTTGCATTTATATAGTGCCTTTAACGTGGTAAATCATTCCAAATATCAAACCACATTTAACAGTTGTTTATGGAGATATTAGGACACCTGACCAAAAGCTTAAACTGAAGAGGTTTTGGGAAGAAATTCCAGAGCTCCAGCACTGTTGTTGGTTGAGTGATTGAAATTGGGGATACTCCAGACAGCAGAGATCCCGAGGGTAGTAGGGCTGGGGGGGAGGGGTAATGGATGGCCAGAGACGCTCCATTTCAGATCCATTATTTGAAAAACAAACTCCTGTGTGACACAAATTTATAGTTTCCCTTTTTTAAATCAAATTTGTCTTTATATTTTATGTTGAGGGGAAGTGGGTGAAGGAATATAACATGTCTAATGTTACTCTGGATAACTGGTGCTGTTTCTCCTAGACCCTGATGTCCTCTGGAAATCTCGTCCCGGCTCCATTTGTTGTCCATGTGCCGTGTGGGTTAGCTGAAAATAGCCAGAGCTACTGTTTGGCAGGTGCCCCTGGTGAGTGATTTCCTATTCTGTTCAGACACCTCGCCTTGTGGCAAGCTCTATTGTTCTTTGCAGGATATTGGCAAACTCATTTGATCTCTAGAAAACTGGAGGCTTCTCTCTGATGCCAGCCCATAGATTACCGGTGCTATTTCCAGGTAGGTTGGGAGTGCAGTGTGACAGCCCTGTTCATCGCTTCCGCCATTTTAAGTTCAATAAAAATAAACAGAGCAATGGTGACCACGGCTGGAAATGTTTCTTTCTTCTTCAGCCTGTTGCTCTTTATCTGAACCACAAGACGCGCGTACGTTCCTTGTATTGGACAAATGACCACACAACCAGTATATTAGTTCAATTATAGTTTATTACTTATTTATTTAAAATTTAGCGTACCCAATTCATTTTTTCAAATTAAGGGGTAATTTGACGTGGCCAATCCACCTAACCTGCACATCTATGGGTTGTTGGGGCGAAACCCACGCAAACACTGGGAGGATGTGCAAACTCCACACTGACAGTGACCCAGTGCCGGGATCGAACCTGGTACCTCGGCCCTGTAAGACAGTAATGCTAACCACTGCACCACCATGCTGCCCATTATAGTTTATTATTAAACACAGGCTTGGTTCTATGCATAATTATCTACACGCGGCTACACATTAAACTGTACCTAAACAACTGAAATGACCTTTACTTAACTTCCAAGTGACCGGCTCTGTGCAGGTTAGATAAGGCCTTTATCTGGATCCTCGCGTGTGACGGCTGGAAGTCGTCAGGTTCGTCTCTGCTGCGGCTTGTCCTTCAGGTAGCGATCGCGGGTCCTTGAACTTGGCTGGTCGATGTGCTGCGATTGGTGAGGCAGAGGCCGGTCCCAAAAGAGGCCGACTACTGGTTGCGGAGTTCTTCTTATCCCCCGAGCTTTTGCGCTCTTTTGGGCGGTCCCAACTCGGGATCCAATGGATTGATATGGTTTTGATCACCCTAATCAATTCTGGCCAATTTGGGGCCATTTTAGATGGGCACAAGCCAATCCTATCAAAATCGAACGCTATCCCATTTAAATTCAGCTTTACAATTCGTCATTGTCAGATTTAAACTTGTGACCTCTGGGCCAATGTTTTAACTTAGCAATAAAATAGGATATTGTACTTTGATCTCTCAGTTCTATCCTTTATAAATCAACAAATCATCATGATTTACCATGAGCGATGGTGCTGGGGATTTGCACGGATCGCAGGTCATTCTTAATGTTTATTTATGCAATGGAAAAGCCATTCCTTTCCAATCAATGAATTGTTCAGCGGGTCAAACTGGGAAGAAAAATATTGAAAAATAAAAACTTGTGTTACTGTTAACAGATCTGTTGTGGAGCCACCAGGACCCAACAATTCTGATCTCGACTGGAACACGTTAGCACACAGTTCCCTCTTTTACGTATCAGCATTAACTCACCCTCTCGGTCAAAGGCAGGCGATGGTATCACCAGAACCAAAGCCTCTCAATTTTCCATCCAATTAACTGAATGTTTAGAAACCTGAAGCTGTTGCCACACGGTTTTCTCACCGATATCCCTATGCATTTGAGGGGAACAATTTTCTGCATCTTGTTTGGTATGAAACCCTTGCCTTTAATGATGTGCCCACCTTTTTAGCATGAATCCATTAGTCGAGTGCTGAATTGTTGGAGGTGCTGTTTCTTGGATGAGGCATTAAATTGAAGCCCCTTCCAATGGATGTAAAAGATCCCGTGGCACTATTTAACTAAAAGCAGGAGAGTCTGATCAATCAACATCACATTAAACAAACACCATCTGACCATTTATCAGTGCAAATTGGCCGTAACGTTTTCCATGTTACGACAGCAGGAATGAGACACTTCCATTTGGTGGAATTCCAACTTTTGGATCCAACGTGGAATTCTGTCCTTTTAGTTTTATTTCCACCTCCACCTGGCCCAGGGGAGCCGTCACTTGGCCGCACCTTTTAACTCACCGCCATCTGTGGCCCCCGTTACCAATGGAACGACTCCACCACAACCAAGCCATAGTTGGTCACTGCAGCTCAAGACCTGGAGGGAGATTCCAATCTGCCAAGGTCTTGGCTATATCCCAACCTTGGCAACAGTTGCCGCTTTGTACTCCATCTGGCTTAGCCACTCGGGACTCCGACACTATGCAAGTGCCCAGTGATGGAAGAGGTGGTGTTCCCCGGTCCACTGGTGTCTGTGCTCTCAGGGCCCAACCTTCTATAACCCAGGGAGGCAGTTCGCCCTCCCCTGGCAGTGTCAATCCACATGGCACCAGCAAAGGAGGAAGCGCAGAACTGCCAGCCGACGTGGGCAGTGATGAGGAGCTGGGTCCGGGCAAAGTGGAGCCGTTAAAGGTGGGAGGGAGAGTGGAGCAGGAGGAGGGGATGAGTGGCTTGGGTTGGAAGGAAAGGCTGAGTGTGAGGAAGGGGTTTGGGAAGAGTGGCTAGTGAATGAGTGTGGGTGGAGGTAGGTTCGGAAGAGGTGGGTTTGTACGGCTGGGGTGGGGAGGAGCTTCAGTGAACCTTCTGTCATTGGGGAACATGACAATTGGCAGAAACCTACATGACTACATAAAAATAATATTTTCACTGCTTTAAAACACAGGTTTTCATATTTATATGATACAATATATGTTGATCTATAAATATATGTATGAACTTTAATAAATACTTTATTGCTGTTTTGTTTATGACGTCTGGAGTTAATTTTTAAGAGATGTTTGAAGTGGGAAGTGGGTGTCACTGACATGGTCAGCATTTGCTGCCCATCCCTAACTGCCTTTGAGAAGGTGGTGATGGAGAATTAAAATGGGGTCCGATTGGAGAATAGTTTGGGAAGCGCTGCCGTGGTCCTCTGCTTTCCTAGAATGCAGCACGGTCACATTCTGTTGTTCGAACTTCATCCTGTATCGCACACACTAACTACTGAAATGCCAAGGACACTCTGGTGATTTGTTACAAATGCACTAGTTTAATCGTAATGATAATAGGTTTCTCACCGTTTGAATTCAAATCATTCCGCTCATTTGAAGTGGCTGGAACGAAATGCATTTCACTACAGATCATAAAAAGTCCTGTAATTACAGGATTCCTTGTCGCCAAGAATGCTCAGTCCTTTTAGCCTTGAGCCACTTGACAAATAGCGACTATGCTTCAAAAATACGTCATTGACTGTAAAGTGCTTTGAATGTCCTGTGTTAGTGAAACCTGTAATCAAAATGCCAGTCACTCTTGTCAGCTGTGCCCCCTTTGTCTCCAAGGCCACACTCTCTCGCTTGCTCCCTTTTCCCTTTCTCGTGTTTTGTAAACCAACAGCCGGAGATACCTCAATGTTGCTTAAACAATGATTTTTGTTTTCTGTCCTCTCCCTATTTCACAGGTATGAGAGAATTGAATTTATTAATTTCCAGCAATCAGAACCTTGGTGGAATTGCCATATCCCCAGGTCAGGTGGCATCGGTGAGTCTCCCCTATCAGCTGATGGTGCCAGTGATTTGCCAGCCGGTTCCTCCAAACCAATCTGCTGGCAGCTCCATTCACAATAGTGGCCGAGTGCATTACAACCTACAAAACCTGAACCTGGCACCGAGTGCCCAGCTTTTAATGGGTGGTGGTTCAGTGCCAACGCCAACCGGAGCCAGTTTGAGAGCCTCCTCACCAGAACAACAAATCAATTCTCCAATGCTCGCTCAGGCTTCCCGCAAAGATCTTCCTACCAAAACGGAGCCTCCCACTCTGCAATCCGTCACTATCAAACTCCAGGAACAGGTACGAGTTTGTGGGATAAATAAGTGGCAGAGACCGCAATGTTTAGTGTTGTCACTTGGGCAGTAAGTGGCTGACAAGATCCTGACTATTATCAAACCCATACATTCTTCATCACATTGAGTTGCAGCCAGTACAGAAACTCCAGTTCCCTGTTCATTTGGTGAAGTCAAATCTCCTTATTTCAGTTTTTTGGGGATACAATTTTTTGGGAGACATGTTTGCATAAAAACCCCATTCCCGGGACCATTCTGGTAAATCTCCAAGCCCCCTCGACTCTCACATCTTTCCGAAAATGTGACCGTTGGAACTGGACGCAATGTCCTAGTTGAGGCCTAACCACATCTTTATAAAGATTTAGCATAAGCTTTGAAAACAAATCCTCTACTTATGAAGCTCAAGATCCAATATGCTTTGCTCACCATATGTCCTGCTACCTTGAAAGATCGATGCACATGAACTCCTAGGCTATTTCGTCCCTGTACATTCTTTACAAGTGCGACATACGGGTGTCACGGTGGTTAGCACTGTCGCTTCACAGCTCCAGGGTCCCAGGTTCGATTCCCGGCTTGGGTCACTGTCTGTGCGGAGTCTGTGTGGGTTTCCTCCGGGTGCTCCGGTTTCCTCCCACAGTCCAAAGCTGTGCAGGTTAGGTGGATTGGCCATGCTAAATTGCCCTTAGTGTCCAAAGGGATTGGGTGGGGTTGCTGAGTCATGGGTATGGGGCGGAGGTGTGGGCTAAAGTGGGGTGCTTTTTCCAAGGATTGGTGCAGACTGGGCCGAATGGCCTCCTGCACTGTATATTCTATGTCTATATTGTTTCTCCCTGTCTTTTCTGCAAAACTGCAACACCCCACACTTCTCTGTATTAAATTCTATCTGCCTGCTCTGCCAACCTATCTAGATCTAGATGGTATCGGGGCAGTGATCCTGGCACTCACTGTTGATGAGCACCACTCTTTACTATCCAATCTATCACAGCAATCTACACGTGGTTTCTATCCTTAAATCCATTTTTTATACAAGCTGACACTGACCCTCCTATTCCATGGGTCTCAATTTTGTTAACCAACCTTTATGTGATACCTTGTCAAATGCTTTCTTAAAATCCAGATAGACAACATCCACCACATTCCCTGCATCGACCTTCTCTGTTACTTCACAAAGAAACTCAATTAGATTAGTCAAACACGATCTGCCTTTTAAAAATCGATGCTGGCTCTCCTTAATTAACTCAAACCTCACCAAGTGCTTGTTACTCTTTTCCTTAATTATTATTTCTAAAACATTACCCCTGATGTTAAACTAACTGGCCTGTAGTTGCCTGGACTGAACCTACCCCCTTTCTTGAATAAGGATGTAACATTTGCCACTCCCCAATCCTCTGGAGCCTCTCCATATTTAAAGAAGATTGGAAAATTATGCAAAGCCTTTCCATTATCTTTGCTCCCACTTCCCTTCGCAACATGGACTACAGGCCAGCAAGACCAGGTTAATTCTCCATTTTAAGTACCAACCTCTTCTTGCGTCCTGACCACCAATTTACACGTAATCTGTTATATCTCCCATTTCTGCTTCTACCAATATTTTGTCAGCTTCCTCTTAGAAAGACTGATGTAAAGTACTCATATTATGGGCCAGGGTTTAGAGAACACCAAAGTATATCATGGAGTTCACCTGACGCACAACTTTTAATAAATTTTGGTTATGGGGATCACAAGGGCCCGCTTTACAGGTGTGATGCAACAGATCTAAAATATTTTTAAACAAAACAATGTTTATTCTATGAATCCAGTTAACATTTTATAAACACACAATAAACATCAAAGCAAAGTGGGAGGAAGAGTTGGGAGAGGTTATAGAGGAGGGGTGCTAATCACGTTCATATGTTTTGGTCCTGTCCAAAGCTAGAGGATTACTGGAAGGAGGTTTTTAGGGTAATTTCCAAGGTGGTGCATGTGAAACTGGACCCGGGTCCCCGGGGGGCCATATTCGGGGTCGGACCAGCCAGGGTTGGAAATGGGTGCGGATGCAAATATCGTAGCCTTCGCCTCGTTGATCGCCCGAAGGCGGATCCCGTTGGGATGGAGAGCTACTACCCAACTACTATTTACATGCTCGTAGAAGATTTTTGGGTTTCCTTTTATGTTAACTGCTCTTTTATTGTCATTTTCTCTTTGCCAGTCTTATTCTCGTCTTCATTTTCCCCTCCCAAACTATCGTATTTAACCTGGTTCTGACTTCAAGAACGTCCAGGGTATGGATCATACATCATGATCTCTATCTCCACAGGTTGGCACGGTGACAAAGTGATTAGCACTGCTACCTCACGGATTTGATCCCGGCCCCGGGTCACTGTCCGTTGCAGTTTGCACGTGTCTGTGTGGGTCTCAGCCCCACAACCCAAAGATGTGCAGGGTAGATGGATTGGCCGCGCTAAATTGCCCCCTAATTGAAAAAAAGAATGGGTACTCTAAATTTATATATTTTTAAATGATCCCCATCTCCACATCATCCAAGGAGCCTTGTTTTTGACTCCTTGATATTTTGCTCTTGTTGGAATGTACCTAGCCTGTACTTGAAGCATCTCTTCCTTAAAGATCACCCACTGTTAGGTTACAGTTTATCTGCCAGTCTCTGGTTTCATATCATCCTGGCAAAATCTTCAGCTGTTGGATGTTTTCAAGCCTGAGATCCTTAAACTTTTGGACGTTAAGGACATAGGAGATAATGGGGATAGAGAGGGAATGTGGACTTGTGGTGGAAGATCAAACCATAATCATATAGAATGCTGGAGTAGGCTCGAGGGGCCGAATGGTCTTCTCCGCCTATTTCTTATGATGCAAGGGATTAATTTGGGAATAGAATTCTACACATGGTTTCTATTCTTTATTTTCCAGGCGTTAATTTCGATTACGCCCAAGGATGGTGAGCAGTCGTTTGTGGAAAGTTACTTCCATACACCTGTTCCCACAGTGCAGGGCAAGAAGCTGGAGGGACTTCAGATCAAGGCATCATCTCCCGCCCAACGCAGGCTGGAAATTGAGAATAACATGACCAAATAATGGATTATACACAGCATCTTATTGATTGTTATGAGTGGAAGATTAACAGCAGCTGGCAATATTTTCACCTGGTGAAGGGTGTTGTGATCGCTGACATTCACTCCAGTGAGAATGTAACTCACTAATTTGTTTACAAGCCCATCCACATTGAGGAATTGAGAGCACGTTGCTATGAGGTAAATGGGTGTATGTACGAGACATCCCGAAGCTCTAAGAAATTTCAATCAATTTCTTTTTTTCCTGCAGTTTATGGGCGAGGTTTTATAATGATGTTACAATTTACATTTTAATATATTAAAGTTGCCAGAAAAACTCCGAGCAGGTGATTGGATTCGTCTGAAGCCGTGAAACAGCAAATGCCTTTCAACGTATAACTGGTGAACTCTTATAGAGGTCAGGGAGAATGTAAAATAAACACTGGTCATCCACAACAGGAACTGGTGGAATTTGATTAATAACTCTATTATGTGAAAAAGAAACTTTAATGTCACTTGTATTTACGTTAGGTGTAGAGCCCAATCTTTGGGAGAATGCCATCGCTGGCAAAGGTGGGCTTTAGTAATGTGAGAGTCTGAAATGACTGCAGAATATATATGACTTGAATAATTGTACTGTGTGTTAATTCTTACTTGTTGACTGTCAAATTTAAATATGCCCCGTCCCAACAAATCCCCTCCGAACAGTCGGGGCAAAGTGTTCATTTCTAGTAATTATTATGAGACAACAGTCACAGGCTGATCAGACCTGTATAATTGAGATTAGCACTCGGTATAGTGCATTGCATCTCTAATGGTGGTTAAGGATTAATATATTCTGTTTCTCCTGAGCGACTGATCAACTATAATTCACAATCTCACCTCGCCTGCTTCTTAAAGTATCCTTTGTACAGCCCGTCTCCCAAACACAGCGCTGCAGCTAATCATCCACATTAACTTCAAAGCCATTCCTGATTCAATCTGTGGCCTCAAATTGTTCCAGTGTCCTAGACACTCCCCTTCACTGCAACAAAGTTGTATTCTTTCAAAATGTCTTGCATTTTTAAAAAAATGTTTTAAGGAGTTTGAGTTTGCTATTGAGAAAGGTCTTCAATTCACTACCAATGCCCTCATATTTTCAAAGGTTTCTCTTTATTCTTCTAAAGGTTTAGGACATTATTTGGTATCTCTTGGCCTCTGGAGGAGAGAATTGCTTTGGTTGTTCTAACTGGTAATTTATTAATATAATCACCCCTCTTAATATGGACATAGCCTCTGGAGCCCATATTGAAAGTTTGAAATTCGGGTCCCTAGATTTGTAGTTCTCCAGCTGCTAATAACAGATCTTTGATGTTCACCTTTCCATTTTTCCACCAATGGAAGAACAGCCCTTTCCGAAACCCCAATGATCCATGGAGCACAATTCCATATGAGGCAAATAAGCTACACAGGGCACTTGGGATGGATAGTCTTTGAGGGCCTGATCAATGGGAGTTGAGTGATCTAATAATAACTTGGTGTCATGGTGTCTCGTGTCCCATCACATTCGTATAGGAGCAAAAGAATCATTAACAGCTTATTCAATTGGATCATGGGCTGCATGTCAGCTCCCATTTTTCTTCCTCGACTCCTACTCCAAATCCAACAAAAATCATCTTGATCTCTGCCTTGAAAGTTCTGATTCATGTTCTTAAAACCACACTGGGTTAAGGAGGAAGAGATGAGATTTTTATTTTATTCACAGCAGGTGTGTGTCGCTGGCAAGGCCAGCACTTATTGCCCAACCCTGGTATCCCCACAAGGTGGTGATGCCGAGCCATTTTCTTAAATACAACTGAGACTTGCGAGGTCTTTTTAGAGGGCAGTTGAGGGTCAGCCACATTGTGGTGGTTCTGGGGGCAAGTAGGCCAGACTAGGTAAGGATGGCAGATTTCCTTCCCTAAAAAATGTTTGTAAACCAGATGGGTTGTTACAACTATGCAAAGTTTCATGATCACTATTACTGAAACTAGATTTTTAGTCCAGATTTATTTATTCAACTGAATTTTAAATTCCCAACTTCTGTGAGGGAATTTGAACTAAGGTCTCCAAATAATTTTTCCAAATCTTTGCATTACCAGTCCAGTAACATACGACAGAACCTCCTAAAATGGTCACATCATTTTAGTAGTTGTGTAAACTTGGAATTATCCTGTAGATGGCATCAGGGTTTTTAAAATGAACAATATTGCAAAAAGATGGCCTGATAAAAGGTCCCTGTACTGACTTATCTTGTTATTGCAGCATTGTCAGTGAAGATTGACTGTAATGCGTCAGTAATGAGTTACAGTGGATAGGTTATTCCTGCCGAGAATCTATATTGCAGCTGGAAATGTTCAATTGCAGGTAACAAGGAAGGAGGCTATCACACAATTACCTCCACATTGAGAGGAATAGTGTCCAGTGCAAATACATGACAGCATTTCCTATTCCTCTTCCAATCAGAATTGAGATGCTTTAATAAGAAAGTATTTCTGAAGTGATTTCTAGCTTCCTTTTTGGCAAACACTCTTGTGCAATACTTAACCTGTGGGCTGAATGAAAATGAAAATTTCCTGTGCAGTAAGATTCAGTAATATTGACCAGGAACCTTTAGGTTAGTCTCTATTGCTCTCCGAGTCCCAGTGGCTTTGTGTTTCTGGATTTGTGAGGGATAACCTGGGGACTCTTGCCCTGTGACGTCAACACTGGAAATCACCAACATGGGGATGTTTGGTGAGGATGGGATCACGTTTTGTTCCCACCCTGGTCCAGTTGCTGCTAGGCATCTATTAGTGAAAACTGACCGTCACTTAGTGTTTGTTGTCAGGAGAGAATAAGCCTAAAATTATCGGGAGCAGGAGCAGACCATACAACTTCTGAAGCTTGCCCCTCCACTAATTATGATCATTGCTGATCCTTTTCGTCAATTCTACTTTCCCACCAACCCCTAGAACGCTTCATTCCCTTTGTGCTGACAAATCTATTAATTTTCACCTTGAATAAACTCACCGTGCTGGGGCAGAGAATTCCAACGATTCACAAAATACTGAGTGAAGATATTTCTCCTTGTGTCCGTCCTAAATGATTACCCCTTTATTTTTGAATACGATCCCATGTCCTTGAATGTGAGATGGTGCAGTGGGTGAATGGATAAAAACGGTACGTGTTTTACTTTAACAGGGCCTATCGGTTCATGTCTAAGTGTAGCCACTCATGACTCCCTAGGTACTCTCCCTTGCTTTTTCCTTGTTCAAAAGAACCTCAAGCTATTTTACAATCAAATGTGATCTGCAGTGGCAAACCCTTCACGCCTGCAGCTTTGATGATGTAACAAACGGGACGAGAGGAAGTCATTCAGCCCCTTGAGCCTGCTCTGCCAATCCGAGTGTAGCTGATCTTACTTGAGCCTAGTTTCCCCACCTTTGCGCCTTCATCCCTCGATTACAGGGATTATCCAACAAAAGTCCATACAATTCAGATGCCCTCCACCCCCCACCAACATCCACGGCCTTGTGTAGGAGAGAGCAAACTAATTGCAGCTTTGTCTTCCCTGCACTTTCCCAGGTCTTAAGCTTTTTTTTGCGTAGAGACGAGGGAGCAGAATTACATTTCTGCCCACTCGCTGCTGATGTACTCAATCCCAGTTAGAAATCTGGGTCTGGCTCTAGTTCTAATGGGAGCTTCACTGTGGCCCCTACTCCTGTTGGTATGGTTATGGAGGGAAGGGATTTTTGGCAGGGGTATTATTCTGTTACTGCATTTCCTTGCACACACTAACAACGGTACGTCCGTATTAGTATCCCCCCCCCCCACCCACCATAATCCCTGGGAATTCCAATGAAACTGAAGATTACAGCCGTCTGTGTATCACTGAAACCCCTCCCTACCCCAGGAATGTTGGGGGTCACTATCTTCATGGTTAAAGTGGGTCCTATGTAGTATTTTGGGGGAGTGGAATGAAGTCGGTTCCATAGAGTTTATCCATTCATAAGTGAAAATATCAAATTATGATACTTGACTGTTTTAAAAATGTGTTTACATTGTAATAGATACAAATATGGTGCTGGTTGTTGTATTTAAATGCTGGATTATTTTAATTTTGATGCTCACTGCAACGTATGTAAATGGATGTATGTGCACTGCTAAGTTGTTAAATTAGTATTTCTTATTTCTTTAAACTGTTTCCATGTGCTGTAGTGATGAGGCTTGTATATGGAGGGATATTTGTGCTTCTAGAATGGATTGTGATGGATGATGCGATAAAGTCCTGTTACTTTCTGGTTAATTTATTTTGTCTCTGCTGCAAATGTCATCAAGCCCAGTATTCCAGGAAAGAAATGACCTCTATCTTCCTCATTCGGTTTATTTATGTATATTCCTGCTGCCAGCTCGTAACCCGAGGCAAGAGATAACTTTTGTCTTCTTAGTGGGCGGCCATGCTCTTTATACTTTGAACTTTCTTCACTTTTTATCTTGTGGGATGTGGGCGTTGCTGGCTTGGCCAGCTTTTGTTGGTCCTCTCTACCTGCCCCTAAAAGGTGGTGGTCATAGAGTTTTACAGCATAGAAAGAAGCCCTTCAGTCCATCATGGCTGTGTTTTTAAAAAAATATATTTTATTGAAATTTTTTTCCCTGAGCAACATTTTTCCCGCTTACAAAACAAGCGAAACGATAACAGTAACAAAACAGAAATTTTTTAACTTTTTAACAATAATAATAATATACAAGTAACAAAACCTCGTACTCTATTGACCTATACTCAACTGCCTCCCCCCTGGGTTGCTGCTGCTGGTCATCCGTCTTCCCTCTAACGTTCCCCTAGGTAGTCGAGAAATGGCTGCCACCGCCTGGTGAACCCTTGAGCCGATCCTCTCAGGGCAAACTTTATCTGCTCCAGTTTAATAAACCCCGCCATATCGTTTACCCAGGCCTCCAGTCCGGGGGGGTTTCGCCTCCTTCCACATGAGTAGGATCCTGCGCCGGGCTACGAGGGACGCAAAGGCCACGACATCGGCCTCTTTCGCCTCCTGCACTCCCGGCTCTTCCGCAACACCAAATAGAGCTAACCCCCAGCCTGGTTTGACCCGGGCCTTCACCACCTGCAAAATCACTCCCGTCACTCCCTTCCAGTGCCGGGCACGCCCAAAACATATGTGCGTGGTTTGCCGGGCTCCCGCCACACCTCCCACATTTGTCCTCCACTCCAAAGAACCTGCTCAATCTTGCCCCCGTTATGTGTGCTCTATGTCGCACCTTAAATTGAATCAGGCTAAGCCTGGCGCATGAGGAAGAGGAATTTACCCTGCTTAGGGCATCAGCCCACATACCCTCTTCTATCTCCTCCCCTAATTCTTCTTCCCACTTTCTTTTTAGTTCGCCCACCGACTCCTCCTCCTCTTCCCTCATCTCTCTATAAATCTCTGACACCTTGCCCTCTCCGACCCACACCCCTGAAAGCACCCTGTCCTGTATCCCCTGTGTCGGGAGCCGCGGAAATTCCCTCACCTGTTGTCTAGTAAACGCCCTCACCTGCATATATCTCAAGAAATTCCCCCGGGGTAACTTATACTTTTCCTCCAGTGCTCCCAAGCTCGCAAAAGTCCCATCTATGAATAAATCTCCCACCTTCCTAATTCCCAACTGGTACCAGCTCTGAAATCCTCCATCCATTCTTCCTGGGGCGAACCTATGGTTGTTCCTGATAGGGGACCCCATCAGGGCTCCCCGCACCCCTCTCTGTCGCCTCCACTGTCCCCATATGTTCAGTGTTGCCGCCACCACCGGGTTCGTGGTGTACTTTTTCGGTGTACAGCGCCTCTAGACTCGTCCCTTTACAGGACCTTCTCTCCAGCCTTTTCCATGCCGCTCCCTCACCCTCCATCATCCATCTACGTATCATTGCCACATTGGCGGCCCAATAATAATCTCCCAAGTTCGGTAGTGCCAGTCCTCCTCTGTCCCTACTGCGCTGAAGGAACCCCCTCCTTACTCTCGGAACTTTCCCTGCCCACACAAAGCTCGTAATGCTCCTATCTATTTTATTAAAAAAGGTCCTGGTGATTAAAATAGGGAGACATTGAAATACAAATAAGAACCTCGGGAGGACCATCATCTTAATTGCTTGCACCCTGCCCGCCAGCGATAAAGGCTGCATGTCCCACCTCTTAAAGTCCTCCTCCATTTGTTCTACCAGCCGTGTCAGATTAAGTCTGTGCAAGGTTCCCCAGCTCCTAGCGATCTGAATCCCCAAGTATCGGAAGTTTCTTTCCACTTTCCTTAGCGGTAAGCCTTCTATCTCTCTACTCTGGTCCCCTGGATGTATCACATATAATTCACTCTTCCCCATGTTTAACCTATACCCCGAAAATTCCCCGAACCTCCTCAAGATTCGCATAACCTCTATCATCCCCCCCGCTGGGTCCGACACGTATAGCAATAGGTCATCCGCGTATAACGAAACTCGGTGTTCTTCTCCCCCTCTAGTCACCCCTCTCCATTTCCTAGAGTCTCTCAGCGCCATGGCCAGAGGTTCAATTGCCAGCGCAAACAACAATGGAGACAGCGGGCATCCCTGTCTTGTTCCCCTATATAATCGGAAATACTCCGATCTATGTCGACCTGTAACTACGCTTGCCGTCGGTGCCCCATAAAGTAGTCTAACCCAGCGAATAAATCCGTTCCCAAACCCAAACCTCCTTAACACTTCCCATAAATACTCCCACTCCACCCTATCAAATGCCTTCTCTGCGTCCATTGCCGCCACTATCTCTGCCTCCCCCTCCACTGAGGGCATCATTATCACCCCTAATAGCCGTCGCACGTTAACATTCAATTGTCTCCCTTTTACGAACCCTATCTGGTCTTCGTGCACCACCCCTGGGACACAGTCCTCTATCCTCGATGCCAGCACCTTTGCTAGCAGTTTGGCGTCCACGTTCAATAGTGAAATAGGTCTATAGGACCCACACTGCATCGGATCTTTGTCCCTCTTCAAAATTAGCGATATCGTCGCCTCCGACATTGTCGGGGGTAGTGTCCCCCCTTCCCTGGCCTCATTGAACGTCCTCGCCAACAACGGGGCCAACAACTCCACATATTTTCTGTAGAATTCGACCGGGAACCCGCCTGGCCCCGGGGACTTCCCTGCTTGCATGCTTCCCAGTCCCTTAATAACCTCGTCCACCTCAATCGGCGCCCCCAGGCCTGCCACCGCCTGCTCCTCCACTTTCGGGAACCTCAACTGGTCCAGGAACTGCCGCATCCCCTCCTCTCCCTCTGGGGGCTGAGACCTATACAGTTCTTCATAAAAGGTCTTAAACACCTCATTTATCTTTCCTGCCCTTCGCACGGTGTCTCCCCTTTCATCCCTAATTCCTCCTATCTCCCTCGCTGCTGCCCTCTTTCGCAGTTGATGCGCCAACAGGCGACTAGCCTTTTCCCCATATTCATACCTCCTCCCCTGTGCCTTCCTCCACAGTACCTCCGCCTTTCTGGTGGTCAGAAGGTCAAACTCGGTCTGGAGTCGTCTCCTCTCCCTGTACAGCTCCTCCTCCGGGGTCTCTGCAAATTCCCTGTCCACCCTTAAAATCTCCCCCAGTAATCTATCCCTTTCCTTGGCCTCTGTTTTCCTTTTGTGGGCCCCAATAGAAATCAGCTCTCCTCTGACCACCGCTTTTAGTGCTTCCCAGACCACTCCCACAGGGACCTCGCCGTCGTCATTGACCTCCAGGTATCTCTCGATACACTCCCTCGCTCTTGCACACACTCCCTCATCCGCCATCAGTCCCACATCTAATCGTCAGAGTGTTCTCTGCTCCCTGTCCTCTCCTACTTCCAGGTCCACCCAATGTGGGGCATGATCCGAAACCGCTATGGCTGAGTATTCAGCTTCTTCCACCCTAGAGATCAACGACCTTCCTAAAACAAAAAAATCTATCCGGGAGTACACTTTATGGACGTGGGAGAAGAAGGAATACTCCCTAGCCCTGGGTCTAAGAAATCGCCATGGATCCACTCCCCCCATTTGGTCCATAAACCCCTTAAGTACCTTGGCCGCTGCCGGTCTTCCAGTCCTTGAGCTGGATCTATCTAGCCCCGGGTCCAGCACCGTATTGAAGTCCCCTCCTAAAATCAAATTTCCTGCCTCCAGGTCCGGAATACGCCCCAGCATCCGTCTCATGAACCCCGCATCGTCCCAATTTGGGGCATACACATTAACCAACACGACCTCCATTCCCTCTAGCCTACCACTCACCATTACATATCTACCTCCACTATCTGCCATCATGGCTGTGTTGACCAGAAAACACCTATCTCCTCTAATCTCATTTTCCAGCACTTGAAATGCTATCGCATTTCAAGTGCTCATCTAAATGCTTCTTAAATGTTGTGAGGGCACCCACCTCAGTCACCCCTTCAGGCAGCGAGTTCCAGATTCCAACCACACTCTGGCTGAAGAAGCTTTTCCTCAATTCCCCTTTAAATCTCCTGGCCATTACCGTAAATCTATGTCCCCTGGTTATTGTGGTAACATAACAAACTGCCTGAATCTTAGGCCCGATACAGAATTGGACACTTTAAATTAAAGCCAGTAAGAACCACTGCTAAGCCTGATGGGAAGCCAAACTTGAATATATTGGACAGGGACAGACAGCCACGGCAAGTCTGGGCTGACATTGGAAGATAATTGGCCCCATTCAAATGGATCCATTGTTGGTGATTGCACAGATGAAGCCAGACTTTCTGGCACCTGGATCACCTTATATGGGTTACGGTCATGTGCAGACAATGCACCTGAGGATGGATCCCTGTGGATGGGTTCCTGATGTCCTGCAGAATTGCAATCGGCAACTCCATTGGGTGGTGCGACCCCTGCCCTGACACCTCATTGGCTGAGGGCCAGAGAATCTTTTGGAAGGTGCGAAGAGGGATATAAGGAAGAGGCATCCAGCGACCCTCCCCAACAAAGACTCCATGGAGAGGACTCAACAGCGAACCAGAGGACAGAAGGAAGCAGCGTACGAGACCTATCTCTGCAGATGAAGGCCCTGAAGTGACCAAGACTCAGGATTAGACCCGCAGCACAATCCAGTTCATCGGCACGGGTAGTATTAAAGATCCTAAGGAATTCTATAGTTGGGGTAATTTGAGGGCGAACTTTTTATTATGTTCGAAAATAAACCGGTTGAATTTTTTTTAAAAATCTTTTTATTCGCGTTTTCAAAATTATCTTTGTTGCCGTTCGTTTTCATTTATTGTACAATCAGGTTTCTTATTGGGTTTCTCGACAGTCTGGCTCAGCATACAATCCTCCCTTCTCCCCCTCCCCTTTCCCTGACTTCCCTCCCCCCCCCCCCCCCCGTTTTTTGCTACCTCACCTTGCCCCTCCCCCAGATCCTCCCTCGCTTTCCTCTTTCTGTCTTGTCCTGGCTATTTCGTCCTGGCTATTTATTCATTTATGTGTTGGCCACAAACGGGTCTCGGAACAGTTGGGTGAATGGCTCCCATGTTTTGTGAAAGCCCTCTTCCGACCCACGGATGGTGAATTTGATTTTCTCCATTTGGAGAAATTCCGATAGGTCGGACAGCCAGTCTGCAGCTTTAGGTGGTGCTGCTGATCACCAACCGAGCAGGATTCTACAGCGGGCGATCAGGAAGGCAAGGGTGTCCGCCCTCCTCCCCAACTTCGGTTGAATTAACTTGTGTCTGCATTTTGTTAATCTCTTAAACAAGGGCACCTGGGTAAAACATTTGAATAATAAACTGGTCGAAGTGTCTGAATTTTACAGTCAACATTATTGACCCCTCAACTAAGGGGGAAAGTTTCTTCCTAACTGTCGCTCATAATTTTAGCCACCTCAATCAGGTCCCCCCTCGGCCTTCTCTGCTCTGAGGAGAACAACCACAGCCTCTCTGTGATGAGCTGCCTTCTTGAACTACTGCAATCCCTGTGCTGTGGATACACCCGCAGTGCTGTTAGGGAGAGAGTTCCAGGATTTTGACCCAGTGAAAGTGAAGGAATGACGATATATTTCCAAGATAGGTTGGTGAATGCCTTGAAGGGGGAATTTCTGCATGTGCTGCCCTTGTCCTTTGAGGTGGTTGTGATCATGGGTTTGGAATGTGCTGTTGAAGGAGCCTTTATAAGTGAGTGAATGTTTTAAGTTGGTGGATGATGGTGTGCCAGTCAAACAGGCTGCATTGTCCTGGATGGTTCTTGAATGCTTTTTTTTATTTGTTCATGGGCATCGCTAGCATTTAGTGCCTTAATTGCCCTTGAGGGGGTAGTTAAGAGTCAACTACGTTGCCGTGATTCTGGAGTCACATGTAGGCCAGACCAGGTAAGGATGGCAGATTTCCTTCATTATTTAATTCCAGAATTTTTATTGAATTCAAATTTCACCATCTGCAGTGGTGGGATTTGAACCTGGGTCTCCAGAGAATTACTCCAGGTCTTACTTCCTAGTCCAGTAACAATGCCACCGCCTCCCCTTTGCTGGAGCTGCACTTATCTAGGGAAGTGGAGAGTATTCCATCACACTCCTGACTTGTTCCTTGTAGATGGTGGACCCCATATCCCTGTAATCCCACCTAACCTGCACATCTTTGGGCTGTGGGGGGAAACCAGAGCATCTGGAGGAAACCCACGCAAGCAAGGTGAGAAAGAGCAAACTCAACACCCAAGGTTACAATCGAACCCGGGTTTCTGGCACTGTGAGCCAGCAGTGCTTATCACCGTGCTGCCCGTACAAATTTATAAGAATGATACCAGCAAATGTGAGGGCTTACATATCAAGGAAGGATTAACAGACTTGGTCTCTTCTCTAGACCTGTGATCTCTAGGGTGAACTCATCGAGGTCTTTAGAATTCTGAGAAGTTTTGATGGACTGGATACAGAGAAAATATTTCCTTTTGTAGGGAAGAGCAGAGCTTGAGGCTATCAATATAAGATAGTCACCAAAGGATCTTGATGGGGTGGATGCGGAGGTGTTTCCTCCTGTGGGAAGATCTAGAACTAGGGGGTCACTTATTTAAAAATAAGTGGTTGCTCATTTAAGAGAAAAATTAGTATTTTCTTCTCTCAGAAGGTCTTAAGTCTGGAACGCTTGACAAGGTGGAGGAATCTGAGCCTTTGAATATTTTTAAGGCAGAGCTAGATAAATTCTTAATAAGTAAGGTGGTGAAATGGCCTTGACGGGCAAGAGCTCCTGGAATGTGTTCTGCAGCAGTATGTTTCCAGTCCTTCGAGGGGGCAGGAATTCTGGGAAATTAGTTGGCCTAAATGGATCATTGTATAATAAAAGTTTTGGTTGCTGATGGAAAAGGATACGGAACAATCCAGAGCAGGAATAATTAACTGGGGGAAAGGATAAGAATGCTTCTGAGTCGGGTGAGTTAGAATGAAATGTTGGCAGCAAAGAGCAAAGACGGTAGCTGAACAATGGGCTACCTTCAAAGAGACAGCGTTGCGGGCAGTGTCGATGCATATTCCCTTGAAAATGAAAGGTATTATTACGATCCAGGACCAGACCCCAACATTTGGTAGGATACTGGACAGAAAACCCAATTTTTAATTTGTAAGACTGAGGAACGGCTACTTTGCTCCAGGAGTGATCCCACACACAAATATGGATATGGTGTATTAAAGAAGCTTTGTTATTAATATTAATTCTCCCTTGCTGGTTTAGCACAGTGGGCTAAATAGCTGGCTTGTAATGCAGAACAATGCCAGCAGCGCGGGTTCAATTCCCGTACTGGCCTCCCCGAACAGGCGCCGGAATGTGGCGACTAGGGGCTTTTCAGAGTAACTTAATTGAAGCTTACTTGTGACAAGCAATTATTATATTAGGGGCTGGTTTAGCACATTGGGCTAAATCGCTGGCTTTTAATGCAGGCCAGCAGCACGGTTCGATTCCCGTACCAGCCTCCCGAATAGGCGCTGGAATGTGGCGACTAGGGGCTTTTCACAGTAACTTCATTGAAGCCTACTCGTGACAAGCGATTTTCATTTCATTTTTCATATAGCTTACAATTACCGGTTAAATGCTGCTTACAATACAATGAAACACCTAAAGCACCTAACTGCTATCTTTTTATTTCCAATCAAGCAAAAACCCATCACAGGTCAAAACCCACTTTTATATACAGTTAGCCAACCGAGGAATACTTTCTGTATAGAGATGTCTTGGATAAGCTGCTTTGAGAGAGTGAGAAATCCTTCAGGAACCAGCTTGCCGACCCTTGTGTGGGTGAAACCACTGTTTAACTTCCCACCATTTGGTAAAAAGCTTGCCGACCCTTGTGTGGGTGAAACCACTGTTTAACTTCCCACCATTTGGTAAAAAGCTCCTGGTCTGTTCACAGTCAAATCTTTAACTCAGTTATTCAGAAGTTGCTAGTCTGTTCACAGACGCATCTAAACTAAACTCAGTACCTGACTGCTTTAGCCCCTGGCTTCTCCCTTTAACCACATCGCCTCTATTCCACTAACTGGGTTATGACCAAGGACATCCGGTGGCGGCATGTGAGGGGAGGTCGTTCACTAGGCAGCTCCAACCAGGATCTGCTTTTTGCCCGATTTTTGGGGAAGTTTTTGAGGGACAGCATTCAGGATCGGTAATACAGGGTTCCCGCACAGAACACATGCCTTTTAAAAAAAATGAAAACAAGTAACCCACAGATGGCAATTCTTCAGCGGACTCAGAGGCTTTGTGCAGTTCACCAGCAGAGAAAATGGCGGCAGCAGCATTGTCAATAACTGCCGCCCCAATAACAGTGGGTGTGCTGGCAAAGCAGTTTGACAACACATCGACAAGCAATGGAAGTTGATGTCGGAGAGGCTACAAAAATGGTGCTTCGGGTTCTAGGATGAGTGAGTTCTTCATGGGAGTGGAGGGCAGGTGGAAGCGGTGCTCTGATCGCCCTGCTAATCACACCCACATGTTCTGGTCATGTCCAAGAATGGTAACCTTTTGGATCTCCTTCATTTGTACCATATCAGCGATTTCTTAACATTGATCTGGAGCCTTGGTGGCATTTTTGGGGTGTTGGACTTGCTGGAGCTGCAGACAGGTGTGAAAGTGGATATTCTTGCCTTTGCCTCATTGATAGCCCGGTGGCGAGTTCTGTTGGCTTGGTTGGGTAACCTCATGGAATTGTTATCATTGAATCATAGAATTTATAGTACAGAAAGAGGCCATTCGGCCCATCGGGTCTGCACCGGCCCTTGGAAAGAGCACCTCACTCAAGCACATGCTTCCTCCACTCCATCCCCTTAACCCAGTAACCCCAATTAACCTTTTTTGGACACTAAGGGCAATTTAGCATGGCCAATCCACCTAACCCACACATCTTTGGACTGTGGGAGGAAACCGCAGCACCCGGAGGAAACCCATGCAAACACTGGGAAAACGTGCAGACTCCACACAGACAGTGACCCAAGCCGGGAATCGAACATGGGACCCTGGAACTGTGAAACAACTGCTAACCACTATGCTACCGTGCTTATCTCCGTTAGGAGGTCAGTGGAGGGGTTTTACATGAGATGGCAGCCTTTCATTTACTACTTTAAAGAATTAATCACAGACAGCTGTTAATAGGCAGGGTGGGGGCTGGTTTAGCACACTGGGCTAAATAGCTGGTTTTTAAAGCAGACCAAGGCAGGCCAACAGCGTGGGTTCAATTTCCGTACCAGCCTCCCCGAACAGGTGCCGGAATGTGGCGACTAGGGCCTTTCACAGTAACTTCATTTGAAGCCTACTTGTGACAATGTGATTTTTATTTCATTTCATATTATTATTGATGGCAGGTTATTTTTGTCTTTCTTTGCGTAGGGATGTTCAGTTGTGTGTTTTCTTTACTGTATGATATTGTACTATATGACATTCATTTTCTGAGCTGTTTGATGTTACTATCATGTTTGTTCTAAGCAAAATTTTCAATAAAAATATTTTTCAAAAAACTGGGTCAGTCATGACCATCTGACTAAGTCTAAACAATGGCCGGAATTCTCCGTTTATTGCGACTCACTTTTCCTGCTGGCAATGCAGCCCCACCAGCAGGTTTCTAGGTGGCGTGGGGTGGTTACAATGGGAAATCCCATTGCCAAGCGGCGGGAAGATAGAATCCCACTGACAGCGAATGGTGCGCCGCTGAGAAACATGTGGCTGGGGGACCAGAGAATCTTGCCCAATGTCTCTATTATCTATTCCCCAGGGAACCTTCTTTCTGTAAACAAAATTCCAATAGCCCTACAATATCCAAAGGCTGGAATGAATCTAACTTACGATATTTTAATATTAAATTGAGTGGTGTGCCACCCTGACGGTCAACCGGTCCCAAATACGATTCTGCCTGGACACTGGTGCCTCCGCCAATCTCATGGCATGGTCTGCTTTCCAAAGCCTTTGTGACAAACCAACCATTCTCCCATCGGCCTGCCAGCTATTGGACTACAATGGCAACATCATTCCTGCTACCGGCTCATGGCAACTCGAAGTGACCCACAAGTCACAAAAAGCCATCCTTCCTTTCGAGATCGTGGGCTCCTCGAAGGGCTCTCTGCTTGGCGCACAGGCGTGCAAATTGCTAAACCTCGTTCAAAGAGTTCACTCTCTCTCCTGTTGACACGTCTGCCTTCCAGGATGCTGACTTCAGGGCGCAACTCAACACCATCATCGACCAGCACCGCGACGTCTTCGAAGGCATGGGCACGCTCCCATATACGTACAAGATCATACTCAAAAACAGAACGCCACGCCTGTGGTGCATGCACCTCGCAGAGTCCCAGCACCCCTCAAGGACCGCCTCAAGCAGCAGCTGCAGGACCTCCAAGACCAAGGAGTGATCTCCAGAGTTACGGAACCAACCGACTGGGTCAGTTCCATGGTGTACGTAAAGAAGCCTTCCGGTGAGCTCAGAATCTGCATTGACCCAAAGGATCTGAATCACAACATAATGAGGGAGCATTACCCAATCCCCAAGCGCGAAGAGATCACATGCGAGGTGGCTCGGGCCAAGCTCTTCACCAAACTTGATGCCTCAAAAGGATTCTGGCAAATTCAACTAGACAGATCCAGCAGGAAACTGTACCTTTAACACCCCTTTTGGCAGATATTGTTACAACAGAATGCCGTTTGGGATCATATCGGCGTCAGAAGTATGCCACAGGATCATGGAACAAATGATGGAAGGCATTGAAGGTGTTCGCGTCTATGTTGACAACATAATCATTTGGTCCACCACCCCGCAGGAGCATATCATTTGCCTCCAGCGCGTGTTCAAACGCATATGGGAGCAGGGCCTACGCCTCAACAGAGCCAAATGCTCCTTCGGCCAGACGGAACTCAAGTTCCTAGGGGACCACATCTCCCAGTTGGGTGTGCTGCCATCACAGCCATGAAAATCCCAGAGGACAAGCAGGCGGTCCTCCGATTTCTGGGCATGGTCAACTTCATAGGGAAGTTCATCCCTAACCTCGCCTCTCATACCACAGCTCTCAGGAACCTGGTCAGGAAGACGACAGACTTCCAATGGCTTCCTGTCCACGAGCGCGAATGGAGAGAACTTAAAACCAAACTTACCACGGCCCCGGTATTGGCCTTTTTTGATCCAGCGAAAGAGACAAAAATTTCGACCGATGCCAGCCAATCTGGCATTGGGGCAGTGCTCCTGCAACACGATGAGGCCTCATCATGGGCCCCCGTTGCATATGTGCCATGCGCCATGACCCCCACGGAACAGCGCTACGCGCAGATAGAAAAGGAGTGCCTGGGTCTGTTGACCGGTGTCGTCAAATTTCATGATTATGTGTACGTCCTTCCCCAATTTACCGTCGAGACCGACCATTGCCCGCTGGTCAATATAATTCAAAAAGACTTGAACGACATGACGCCTCGCCTCCAGCGCATTCTGCTCCAACTCGAGCGATACGACTTCCAGCTTTTATACACCCCGGGCAAAGACCTGATCATAGCCGACACCCTGTGTGACCCAGCGGGATTCGCCTGCCAGGTTGCCGCCCATGTGGCCTTCGTGGCCTCCAATCTACCGGCCACGGATGAACGCCTCGTCCAAATTTGCCGCAAGCCTGCGGCTGACCCCCTGCTACAGAGTGTCATGCGCCACCTAACAGACTGGTGGCTCAAGGGCCAATGCCTGCAGTTCTACAACATCTGAGACGATCTGGCGGTAGTCAATGGTGTCCTCCTGAAGCTGGACCGCATTGTTATCCCGCACAGCATGCGCCAGCTTGTCTTGGAACAGCTACACGAGGGCCATCTTGGTGTGGAGAAGTGCCGCCGATGGGCCCGAGAGGCAGTGTACTGGCCCGGCATCAATGACGACATCGCCAACACAGTGCTCAACTGCCCCACCTGTCAGCGGTTCCAGCCGGCCCAACCACGTGAGACCCTACAGCCCCATGAGTTGGTCACGTCCCCTTGGTCCAAGGTCGGCATCGACCTGTTCCACGCGCTGGGCAGGGACTATGTTCTGATTGTAGACTATTTTTCAAACTACCCGGAGGTGGTACGTTTGCACGACATCACATCGTTTGCAGTCATCCGTGCCTGTAAGGACACCTTTGCTCGTCACGGCATCCCACTCACTGTGATGTCGGACAATGGCCCCTGCTTCGTCAGCCAGGAATGGTCCAACTTTGCCAGGAGGTACAACTTTGTGCATGTGACATCCAGTCCCCTGTACCCCCAATCCAATGGCAAAGCGGAGAAGGTCGTCCACATAGTCAAACGGCTCCTCTGCAAGGCTGCCGATGCGGGATCCGACTTCTACCTCGCCCTGCTGGCCTATCACTTGGCCCGACTGTCCACTGGCCTGTCGCCAGCCCAGCTGCTCATGGGTCGCACCCGGAGGACGACGGTGCCGTCCATTCACGTCCCAGACCTCAACCACGTTCCGGTCCTTCAACGAATGCAACTGTCTCGTGCACAGCACAAGACGGCTCATGACTCCCGTGCAGCTGATCTCCCTGCTCTGTCTCCAGATGACAACGCCCGCATCAATCTCCCGGATGGTGGCTGGTCTGCAACTGCTGTGGTTCTTCATCAGGTTGCTCCCCACTCGTTCCTGGTTTGTCTACCGGATGGTTCCATTCTGCGCCGTAATCGGCGTGCCCTTCATCTCGTTCCACGCTCGCTACGTGATCCTCTGCCAGTGCCACGCCTTCCTGTTGTCCCTGACCTGGACTATGCAGAGATTCCGGTTACTCTGCATCCTCCTCACTCTGACGCAGTCCAGCCTGCTCCTCAGCTGGTGGCTCCTGACCCACCCTTGAGGCGGTCAACCAGAATTCGCCGCCCACCTCAGAGACTTGATTTGTGAACTTTGCACTAATGGACGCTCTGGTCTGTTCTTCCGTTTAATCGTTCAAGTGGTTTGTATATAGTGTTCATCTCGTTATTTGTGTGACACACTGTTTTTTTCTGCACCAGGCACCGTCCCATGTAAATAGCTTAGTTTTATGTACATAGTCCTGTAAATATTCCGCACACATATAGTCAGGAATATTCACCACACACTATTTATTGTCACGCAGGCACATTTTTTTTATATAAAAGGTTTGCATTCCATTAACCCTTTTGACAATTTTTGTACCTGTTCATATCCAACCAGTACAGGGCAACTGCCTCTAAAACTGATGGATTGAACTTTGGAACCTTAGCAGTAGATACCAGTGGAAAAAAAAAGATCAGACTGCAGAATGATCTCTGGGATCACACCTTTTGCCTTTTGTTTACATCTCTGGTTACCGAAAGACTAGGAGACATTCAAGGCGGCTGAGAGACACTAAAGCTGATTTCCCCCAATCTCGGAGGTCGCATTTAGAGGAGAGAACTGGAGAAATGTAGGATTATTAGCTTTAAAGATGGAGAGTTAAATTTCTAGAGGATTACAAGATTGTAAAAGGGAATCAGACTGAAGTCTTTGAAGTTGGCTTTAAAACCGTTGACATTTTTGTGCCACTCGCAGTGCAAGTTAAGAGCAGGAGACTTTTTTGCCCTTCGAATCTGCTCTGCTATTCTATACGATCATAGCTGATCTGGCTGTGTCTCAACTTCTGCCATCTGCTCCTTTAACCCTTGACTCGCTTGTCTGTCAAAACTCTGTCTAACTCAGCCTTGAACTTTGACACAGCTTCCTGGGGAAGAGAATTGCATGGCCAACTGTAAGCCACGTTCACCAGGCAAACACTGCCTATTGAGATTTAAACTGACCATCACAAAATGTGCAAATGAATATTCTAGTTAACTCTTAATCAGATTAACTGTCCCAGGATCTCACAACAGAACTCTCTCTGGATCTATACCATGGTCGCTTCACTGGTTACAGCTGGCTTTTCAAACCAGGGCTCACAAACCACTCCTGCACAAAGTCTTTTTTTCCCTGAGGAAAGGTTCAGCTAATTAAATAAAAGTACTTGAGAAAAGTATTTCTGTCTCTGAATTTCATAGAACATACAGTGCAGAAGGAGGCCATTCGGCCCATTGAGTCTGCACCGACCCACTTAAGCCCTCACTTCCACCCTATCTCCGTAACCCAATAACCCTTCCTAACCATTTTGGTCACTAAGGGCAATTTATCATGGCCAATCCACATAACCTGCACATCTTTGGATTGTGGGAGGAAACCAGAACACCCGGAGGAAACTCACGCTGACATGGGGCGAACGTGCAAACTCCGCACAGACAGTGACCCAGCGGGGAATCGAACCTGGGACCCTGGCACTGTGAAGCCACAGTGCTATCCACTTGTGCTACCGTGCTGCCCCTTAACATTTCTAGAAACGTTTGCAAACTTTGTCTGCTATGGGAGGAGTATTGCTGGGTGAATTGAGTAGGAGCAGTCTGTGTGCAGGTCGATGGAATTGAGAGACGTTTGGTGGGACAGGAAGGGGTGCAATATGCGCCAATGTTCTTCTGAAAATAATCACATTGAAGTAGGTGCAACTGCTTTGGATGTTGTTCTGCCTTAAAACTCTCCATTTGGAGGCAAAAATACACCGGGCTGGATTCTGTGTTTCAGCGGCTAAGTGCCGGCTCGAACAGAGAATTCACGGGCGATTTACGACCCAAAAAAATCATTGCCAACCCCTCACCGATTCTGAGACCGGTGAGGGACTAGCAGCGGCGCCGGGCGAAACTCCTGGCACCCGTGCTGAAAACGGCCGGAGAATGGCTGAGTCCGTGGTCGCACATGCGCACGGCGACGACCTGCAGCGATCGTGCCGTACAACATGGCGCCAGCCATGCACGCATCCGCCACCCGCGACCCCACAGGCCACCCCCCGCCAGTCCCCCCAGTGCTTGTAAAAGCCCCACCCCTCAGCCGCACAGATCCCGGCTGAGTGTGGCGGCATTGTACACAGTCCGCAGCCGCTACACCGGGTTCCCGACCCCTGAGACCGCACGTGCCCCACACGGTTGGGAACTCAGCCCATCGGGGGAGGAACATAGCGGGAGGGCCTGCCGATGACACGCCAACGCCATTGCAACTGCGTGCGGCGCGCAATGCAATTACGCCATATGTGAGGGGCGGAGCTTGGCTGACCGGCGTCAGACTGCCGCCGGCCCTGATTTGGGCGTCAGAATGGATTCTCCACCCAATCGCCGATTTATGATGTCGCCGTTGGACAACGGACAATCCCGCCCACCCTTTTTAAGGCAACTGGCTGAAAAATGTTCCCCCCACAAAGGACTATTTATAAAATTAGGTTTTTAATAATTCACCAGTTTGGATTTATAACAGTGAGGTTTCTGAATCTAGGGTGAGCCTGAGCTGTGAGCTGAAAATTGTGTTCCAAGACCGGCGAGACAATCCACACGGGGAGGAGGGGAAGACTGATTAATGCTCTTTAAACTATACTAAGAGAGTCACAGTGCTGGTACTGGTGGACTGAAGTTCTAACACAGTGGAGCATGGGGCCTGTGATAGAGTGAATTCCAGGTTTTAACTGGGAGTACTACAAATTTGGGATTGAAGTGATTCTAAAAGAGGACAATGGGATTTTCAAAAATGAAATGTTTGAAAACGGCCATATTTTTATATGTCTATACTGACCGAAAGGGTAATGGAATTAGATGAATATTTCAAGAGGGAAAATGATGCAATGCTTTAGAGAAATGAGACTAATTGGATAGCTCATAGCAGGATAGGTCAAAGGGCCTGCATTTCTTTCCTGCATCTTTCCCTGAACCTGTAAGTACAGTATTGAAATAACACGATGAGGAAATGTGATTAGTCTGGGTTCTTGAGTTGGGCTGGTTCAAGTGCAGAGTGTAGCGCACAAATCTGTTCCCCCGCAGCTCGATAGTAGAATGGCCTGCGGGGGAGGACTCCGGCTTCTTAAACTCTGCCTTCAGGGCGGAGCTAGAGGTCAACGGCCAACCAGGACCCGGGAACTGTCAGCCAATGACATTAGGGCTTCCAGTCCCACATGGCCCCCAATACATACTACCACATTCACCCCTTGTCAAAAATGAACCCGGCGGGGTGATGCTTCGTATGGTGGTAAGGGTTTACAGGGCTGGTCCTGGGAGGAAAACATTCACATGGCAATACAGTATTGTACAATTTTGTCCTGTTTCAACTATTTACAGAAGGTATCGGGAGAAAAGCAAAATGTTCTTGTGAAAAGTCCATATATTGATTTAGATCGATGCCACGAGTCGGTCGGGCGGTCTGGTCGTCCGTGTCGATCGCCTCGACCCCGGTGGTGGTGGTGGTGCTTGTACCGGTGTTGTCGTCTCCGGGAGCCTTACGGTTTCAGCTTGGGCTTTACTCTTGGTCGGGCCTGAGGGGCGGGGAACCGATCCTCCTGGGAAGGGGGCGGTCGCGGGGTGCGGCGGTGGCAGGAAGGGGGGGGGGGGGGGTTGGGTGAATGGTGTCGGGGGGGTGTGTGTGTTGCCGGCGGGCGCCAGATCCCGCAGGGAGACCGTGTCCTGTCGGCCGTCGGGGTACTCCACGTAAGCGTACTGCGGGTTCGCGTGGAGGAGGTGAACCCTTTCGACCAACGGGTCCGCCTTATGTGCCCGCACATGCTTTCGGAGCAAGATGGGTCCTGGGGCCGCCAGCCAGGTCGGCAGCGACGTTCCAGAGGAGGACCTCCTAGGGAAGACAAGGAGACGCTCATGAGGCGTTTGATTAGTGTTCGTACATAATAGCGACCGGATGGAGTGGAGAGCGTCCGGGAGGACCTCCTGCCGCCGTGAAACTGGGAGGTCCCTGGACCGTAGGGCCAGTAGGACGGTCTTCCAGACCGTGCCGTTCTCCCTCTCTACTTGCCCGTTCCCCCGGGGGTTGTAGCTGGTCGTCCTGCTTGAGGCTATGCCCTTGCTGAGCAGGAACTGGCGCAGCTCGTCACTCATGAAAGAGGACCCCCTGTCGCTGTGGACGTATGCGGGGCAACCGAACAGTGTGAAGATGGTGTTCAGGGCTTTAATGACTGTGGCCGCGGTCATGTCAGAGCAGGGAATGGCGAATGGGAAGCGGGAGTATTCGTCCACCACATTAAGAAAATATGTGTTGCGGTCGGTGAAGGGGAGGGGCCCTTTGAAATCGAGACTAAGGCGTTCAAAGGGGCGGGAAGCCTTAATCAGGTGCGCACCATCCGGCCTGAAAAAATGCGGTTTGCATTCCGCGCAGATGTGGCAGTCCCTTGTGACTGTACGGACCTCCTCTAAAGAGTATGGGAGATTGTGGGACTTGATAAAGTGGAAAAACCGAGTGACCCCCGGGTGGCAGAGGTCCTCGTGGAGGGTTTGGAGGCGGTTAATTTGTGCGTTGGCACATGTGCCGCGGGATAGGGCATCGGACGGCTCGTTCAGCTTTCCGGGACGATACAAAATCTCGTAGTTGAAGGTGGAGAGCTCGATCCTCCACCTTAAGATCTTGTCGTTTTTGATTTTGCCCCGAAGTGCATTATCGAACATGAAGGCTACCGACCGTTGGTCAGTGAGGAGAGTAAATCTCCTGCCAGCCAGGTAATGCCTCCAATGTCGCACAGCTTCCACTATGGCTTGGGCTTCCTTTTCCACTGAGGAGTGGCGGATTTCTGAGGCGTGGAGGGTCCGGGAGAAAAAGGCCACGGGTCTGCCCGCTTGGTTAAGGGTGGCCACTAGAGCTACGTCGGAGGCATCGCTCTCGACCTGGAAGGGGAGGGACTCGTCGATGGCGCGCATCGTGGCCTTTGCGATATCCGCTTTGATGCGGCTGAAGGCCTGGCAAGCCTCTGTCGACAGAGGGAAGGTCGTGGTCTGTATTAGGGGGCGGGCCTTGTCTGCGTACTGGGGGACCCACTGGGCGTAGTATGAAAAAAACCCCAGGCAGCGTTTCAGGGCTTTTGGGCAGTGCGGGAGGGGGAATTCCATGAGGGCGCGCATACGTTCGGGGTCGGGGTCTATTATCCCATTGCGCACTACGTAGCCCAGAATGGCTAGCCGATTGGTGCTAAAAACGCACTTGTCCTCGTTGTACGTGAGGTTCAAGGCTTTGGCGGTCTGGAGGAATTTTTGGAGGTTGGCGTCGTGGTCCTGCTGGTCGTGGCCGCAGATGGTTACATTGTCGAGATACGGGAACGTGGCCCGCAACCCATGTTGATCAACCATTCGGTCCATCTCCCGTTGGAAGACCGAGACCCCGTTTTTGACGCCAAATGGGACCCTTAGGAAATGGTATAAACGCCCGTCTGCCTCGAAGGCTGTGTACTTGCGGTCACTTGGGCGGATGGGGAGCTGATGGTAGGCGGACTTGAGGTCCACGGTGGAGAAGACTTTATATTGGGCAATCCGATTGACCGTGTCGGATATGCGGGGGAGAGGGTACGCGTCTAGTTGTGTGTACCTGTAGTCTATGACCATCCTTTGTTTCTCCCCTGTCTTCACTACTACCACCTGCGCTCTCCAGGGACTATTGCTGGCCTGGATTATGCCCTCCTTTAGTAGCCGCTGGACTTCGGACCGAATGAAGGTCCGGTCCTGGGCGCTGTACCGTCTGCTCCTAGTGGCGACGGGTTTGCAATCCGGGGTGAGGTTCGCAAACAAGGACGGGAGTTGCACCTTGAGGGTTGCGAGGCCGCAGATAGTGAGTGGGGGTATTGGGCCGCCGAATTTGAACGTAAGGCTCTGTAGATTGCATTGGAAATCTAATCCCAGTAAGGTGGGGGCGCAGAGTTGGGGAAGGACGTTTAGTTTGTAGTTTTTGAACTCCCTCCCCTGCACCGTTAGGGGAACTATGCAGAATCCTTGGATCTGTACGGAGTGGGATCCTGCAGCTAGGGAAATCTTTTGTGCGCTGGGATAGGTGGTCAAGGAACAGCGTCTTACCGTGTCGGGGTGGATAAAGCTCTCCGTGCTCCCGGAGTCGACTCGGCATGGTGTCTCGTGGCCGTTTATTAGCACCGTTGTCGTCGTCGTCTGGAGTGTCCGGGGCCGAGCTTGATCGAGCGTAATTGAAGCGAGACGTGGTTGTAGTAGCGGAGTGGGGTCCGTTGTTGCCGTCCAAGATGGCGTCGGGGATGAACAAAATGGCCGCCCCCATACATCGCACATGGCAGGGGGGTCACAAGATGGTGGCGGGGGTGGACAAAATGGCCGCCCCCACGCGTCGTAGAGGTTTGGGGTGGTCCAAGATGGCGGCACCCCTCCTCCCCTCGTGGTGGCCGGGACCCAAAATGGCGGCGTCTGCAGGTCGCACATGGGGCGCTGGCGGGGTTGGGGAGCGTTAGGACCGCGCGGGGCTCCCTCATCTCCGGGGACAGCGGTGGTCGGGATCCAAGTTGGTAGCGCCAGCGGGTCAGACGTGGGGCGCGGGGGGGGGTTAGGGGGGCGTTAGAGATGGCCAGAACTCCCTCTTCTCCGTGGGGAGTGGTGGTCGGGACCCAAAGTGGTAGCGCCGGCGGGTCATACATGGGGTGCGGGGGGGGGGGGGGGGTTGGGGAGCGTAAGCGGCGTGCAGGGCTCCCTGTTCTCCCGGGACCGCGGTGGTCGGGACCCAGAGCGGCTGCGCCTGCGGGTCGTACATGATGCGCTGGGGGGGTTGGGGAGCGTAAACGGCTTGCAGGGCTCCCTGTTCTCCCGGGACAGCGGCGACCTCGCGGGACCGGCACACAACCGCGAAATGGCCCTTTTTCCCGCAGCTCTTGCAGATCGCTGCGCGGGCCGGGCAGCGCTGCCGGGGATGTTTCGCCTGTCCGCAGAAATAGCAGCGGGCGCCCCCGGTGCGACTTGGCGTTTGGACCGCGCGAGCCTGTGGGGTGTCCGGGGGGGGGGGTTTGTCGCGACGGGTACGTACGGAGCCCAATGGGCTGCCGCGCGGTCGGGGCCGTAGGCGCGGGTATTACACGCGGCCACGTCTAGGGAGGCTGCTAGGGCCCGGGCCTCTGAGAGTCCTAACGACTCTCTTTCTAGAAGTCTTTGGCGGATTTGGGAGGAATTCATACCTGCCACAAAAGCATCGCGCATTAACATGTCCGTGTGTTCATTTGCGTTCACCGAAGGGCAGCTGCAGGCTCGTCCCAAAATCAGCAGCGCGGCGTAGAATTCGTCCATCGATTCTCCGGGACCTTGCCGTCTCGTCGCGAGCTGGTAGCGAGCGTAGATTTGGTTAACTGGGCGGACATAGAGACTTTTCAGTGCTGCGAACGCCGTCTGGAAATCCTCCGAGTCTTCGATGAGGGAGAAGATCTCCGTGCTTACCCTCGAGTGCAGGACCTGTAGTTTTTGGTCTTCTGTGACCCGGCCGGTGGCCGTTCTGAGGTAGGCCTAGAAACAAGTCTGCCAGTGCTTGAAGGCTGCTGCCGCGTTCACTGCGTGGGGGCTGATCCTCAGGCATTCCGGAATGATCCTGAGCTCCATAGTCCTTTTTAGGCACGCTTAATAAATTGTAGCGCACAAAGACTCCGTGAGACGAATAGAGTGAAGTCGATGAGGCTTTATTAAGCGTGTCTGTTCCCCCGCAGCTCGATAGTAGAATGGCCTGCGGGGGAGGACTCCGACTTCTTATACTCCGCCTTCAGGGCGGAGCTAGAGGTCAACGGCCAACCAGGACCCGGGATCCGTCAGCCAATTACATTAGGGCTTCCAGTCCCACATGACCCCCTATACATACTACCACACAGAGTTTCCGTTTTGGATTTATTCACCTGGGAATGTGGAACACAACCTGATCATCCATGATCTTATTGAATGGCGCAGCAGGCTCTCAGGGGCCTACTTCTCGGTATTTTGTATGTTGGTATCCAGGTTGCCACACTCAGTGTGGTGCTGGAGGGTTGCACTGTCAAAAATGTGCCACCTTTCGAATGAGACATTAAACTGAGGTCCTGTTTGCCCCCCTCAGCCGGCACAAAACATCTTCTGGCCTCCGTTTCAAAGGGGGCATAATGGGTTGCCAATTTGGGCAGGATGGTAGCACAGTGGTTAGCACTGTTGCTTCACAGCATAGGTCCCTGTTTCAATTCCTGCTTGGGGCACTGTCTGTGCAGAGTCTGCACATCCTCCCCGTGTCTGCGTGGGTTTCCTCCGGGTGCTCCGGTTTCCTCCCACAAGTCCCGAACAACACGCTGTTGGGTGAATTGGACATTCTGAATTCTCCCTCCGTGTACCCGAACAGGTGCCGGAATGATGTGACTAAGGTAACTTCATTGCAGTGTTAATGTAAGCCTACTTGTGACAATAATAAAGATTTATCAGGAAACTGGTATCACTTAAACAGGCGACCTGGTCATTATCACACTGATGTTTGTGGAATCTTGCTATGTGCAAATTTCCTGCCATATTTCCTACATTACTGCAGTGACTATGTTTCAAACAATATGGCATGGGCTGAAAACTTTCTCGGACATCCTGACATCATTGAAAGTCTTTTTTTTTTTGTCTCGAATATTCTGTTTTCTTTAAGTTATAGCACATCCAGATGGGCTAACATAAGTGTCAAAGTGTTTTCTGCCACTAAACAATTCGGGGACAAAACATCAGCCAGTTGCATTAAACTAATATGCAAGAAAATGTCCATCGGCAACTGTTTGTTCGAAGTCCATTTTTTGACACTGGGGAAAATTGTTAATTTGTTTGAAACTTTAAGTACAGTTTCTGGTGATAATGAAGGAAATTTGGTGAATAAAATCTATATTCTTTCTTTGGAAAGAATCCAATGCAAGCAGCTATTGCCGCTCGCGGTCACAAGTCTAGACTTTCTAAATCAATTCACTTTAGAATAGCACTGAGTGCTGGTAATTTTAGTTTAAATTATGGGCTGTTTCTGCAGCAGTTGTTGTGCAGTGTGGTCAGCTGCACTTCGTCTAAAACCTTCTGACAGACCGACAAAAGATTTTGACATCAATTTGGCCCTATCGTGGGGGTTCAGGACAACTTGATCTGTATTTTATCTATCCCCAAATCCTCAGGATGCATTTGTGGTTCATTTTCAACAGACATTGTAAAATTGGATGATTGCGCCCCCCCGCCCCCCCGTTCCAAACCCGTGGGGTAGGATTCTCCGTCCCGCCACAACCGTTTATGGTGCAGCGTGCCCCTGCCAGCAGCGCGATCCTCCGTCCCAGCAGCCAGCCAAAGGGGTTTCACGTTGTGGGCACCCCACGCCGTCGGGAAATCCACGGGCGTGAGCGCGCTTCCGGCGAAGCGGAAGATCCCGCCGGCAGGCAATCCAACCCCTGGTCTATTTTGCAAACTAGGCACCTTGGGGTGTTATGCAGTGATTTGAAGATTTCTTTAATTTAACTTGCGTATTTGCTGTCAAGAAAATCTGAACCGGCAGCCTGAGTGCCTAATAGAAATCTCTCCAAAATTCTGAATGTGTTTAAGAGGGGAGACGAGAGGTTGTTCCCACTTGTGAGGGAAGCCCAGAATTAGGGGTCAGATAAACAATATAGTCACTGCTACTTTCTCTAGGGCATTTAGGGATGGACAATGCATGTTGGCCTTGCCAGCAATATTCATTCAGCAGGGAAATCAGGAGAGTGGCAAGAATGTGGAACACACTGGGTGGGATTCTCCACTCCCGCGCCGGTTGGGAGAATCGCCTGGGCCGCCAAATTTTCCCGCGACGCCGGTCCGACGCCCTCCCGCGATTCTCCCAAGCGGCGAGAACGGCCCCGCCGAGTTCCCCGCGGCGCAGGCCGGAGAATCGCCCGAGACACCCAAAATGGCGATTCTCCGGCACCCCTGCTATTCTCAGGCCCGGATGGGCCGAGCGGCCAGGCCAAAACGGCGGGTTCCCCCCGGCGCCGTCCACACCTGGTCACTGCCGATGGGAACAGCGCGGGAACGCTGGGGGGGCAGCCTGCGGGGGGGGGGGGGGGGGGGTCCCGCACCGGGGGGGGGCCTCGAATGGGGTCTGGCCCGCGATCGGTACCCACCGATCATCGGGCCGTCCTCTCTGAAGGAGGACCTCCTTTCTTCCGCAGCTCCGCAAGATCCGTCTGACATCTAATTGCGGGGCGGACTCGGAGAGGACGGCAACCACGCATGCGCGGGTGACGCCAATTATGTGGCGCCACCTTTACGCGGTGACAAGGCCTGGCGCGTGTAAATGACGCGGCCCCGCTCCGAGCCCATTAGCGGGCCTGAATCGGTCGGGATAGGGGCCTTTTCGCGCCATCGTGAACCTTGACGGCGTTCACGACAGCGTGGGCACTTCGGCGCGGGAGTGGAGAATCCCGCCCACTATCACAGGGAATGGTTGAGGTGAATGGTACAGAGATATTAAGAGGTCGCTGCATAAACAAATGAGGGAGAAAGGATTAGAAGGATATGGTGATAGGGCGAGATGAAGAGGGAAGGGTGGAGCCTCTTGGTGTACAACACCACCTCGACCTAATGAACTGAATGGCCTCTTTCTGTGCTGTAAATAGTGGACTGCATGAGCTTTCGAACAGTTAAGTGTGCAATAATCTGTAAACTTCAAACTGTGTATTGCACTTGCGGATTTAGAGCACCAGGCAGCAATTATTGAGCTAACTTTATTGACACAAGCCCCCACAACCAAACAGAGATCAGCTCGACAATATACCACACAATGTTTGTCATGAGACTTTGTATGTTGTGATTTGCTGCCATGCGTGTGTGGGGGAGGTGGGTTTGTGTGTTGTGTGAGTGGCAGGGGTACAGATAAGGGTGCATGTGCGGGGGGGATGCAGGTGCTTGTGCGGGGGTTGCAGGTGTGTGTGTCTGTGGGGGGGGGGGTTTGGGGAGGGTGCATGTGTGTGTGGGGGGAGCAGGTGTGTGTGGGGGGGTGCAGGTGTGTGTGTGGGGGGGTGCAGGTGTGTGTGTGCGGGGGGGTGCAGGTGTGTGTGGGGGGTGCAGGTGTGTGTGGGGGGGTGCAGGTGTGTGTGGGGGGTGCAGGTGTGTGTGGGGGGTGCAGGTGTGTGTGTGGGGGGGTGCAGGTGTGTGTGTGCGGGGGGGGTGCAGGTGTGTGTGTTGTGGGGGTGCAGGTGTGTGTGTGGGGGGGATGTAGGTGTGTGTGTGTGGGGGGGATGTAGGTGTGTGTGTGTGGGGAGGTGCAGGTGTGTGTGTGCGGGGGGGTGCAGGTGTGTGTGTGGGGAGCAGGTGGGTGTCTGTTGGGGGGGGTACAGGTGTGTGTGTTGGGGGTGCAGGTGTGTGTTGGGGGTGCAGGTGTGTGTGTTGGGGGTGCAGGTGTGTGTGTTGGGGGGTGCAGGTGTGTGTGGGGGTGCAGGTGTTTGTGTTGGGGAGTGCAGGTGTGTGTGTGTGGGGGGGTGTAGGTGTGTGTGTTGGGGGTGCAGGTGTGTGTGTTGGGGGTGCAGGTGTGTGTGTTGGGGGTGCAGGTGTGTGTGGGGGGTGCAGGTGTTTGTGTTGGGGGGTGCAGGTGTGTGTGTGTGGGGGGGTGTAGGTGTGTGTGTGGGGGGCAGGTGTGTGTCTGTTGGGGGGGTGCAGGTGTGTGTGTTGGGGGTGCAGGTGTGTGTGTTGGGGGTGCAGGTGTGTGTGTTGGGGGTGCAGGTGTGTGTGTTGGGGGGTGCAGGTGTGTGTGGGGGGTGCAGGTGTTTGTGTTGGGGGGTGCAGGTGTGTGTGTGGGGGGGGTGTAGGTGTGTGTGTTGGGGGTGCAGGTGTGTGTGTTGGGGGTGCAGGTGTGTGTGTTGGGGGGTGCAGGTGTGTGTGGGGGGTGCAGGTGTGTGTGTTGGGGGTGCAGGTGTGTGTGTTGGGGGTGCAGGTGTGTGTGTTGGGGGGTGCAGGTGTGTGTGTTGGGGGGTGCAGGTGTGTGTGGGGGGTGCAGGTTTTTGTGTTGGGGGTGCAGGTGTGTGTGTGTGGGGGGTGCAGGTGTGGGGGTTGCAGGTGTGTGTGTTGGGGTGCAGGTGTGTGTGTGGGGGGGTGCAGGTGTTTGTGTTGGGGGGGCAGGTGTGCGTCTGTTGGGGGGGTGCAGGTGTGTGTTGGGGGTGCAGGTGTGTGTGTTGGGGGTGCAGGTGTGTGTGTTGGGGGTGCAGGTGTGTGTGTTGGGGGTGCAGGTGTGTGTGGGGGGTGCAGGTTTTTGTGTTGGGGGTGCAGGTGTGTGTGTGTGGGGGGTGCAGGTGTGGGGGTTACAGGTGTGTGTGTTGGGGTGCAGGTGTGTGTGTGGGGGTGTGCAGGTGTGTGTGTGGGGGGTGCAGGTGTGTGTGTGTGGGGGGTGCAGGTGTGTCTTTTGGGGAGGTGCAGGTGTGTGTGTGGGGGGGGGTGCAGGTGTGGGGGGTGCAGGTGTGTGTGTTGGGGGGTGCAGGTGTGTGTGTGGGGGGTGCAGGTGTGTGTGGGGGGGTGCAGGTGTGTGTGTGGGGGGATGCAGGTGTGGGGGGGTGCAGGTGTGTGTATTGGGGGGTGCAGGTGTGTGTGTGGAGGGGTGCAGGTGTGTGTGTGCAGGAGGGGTGCAGGTGTGTGTGTGGGGGGGGTGCAGGTGTGTTTGTGTGGAGGGGGTGCAGGTGTGTGTGTGTGGGGGGTGCAGGTGTGTGTGTGTGGGGGGGGTGCATGTGTGTGTGTGCAGGAGGGGTGCAGGTGTGTGTGTGTGGGGGGGTGCAGGTGTGTGTGTGGGGGGGGGGGTTGCAGGTGTGTGTGTGGGGGGGTGCAGCTGTGTGTGTGGGGCATGCAGCTGTGTGTGGGGGGTTCCGGTGTGTGGTGGTATGTATTAGGGGTATTAAGGTACCCTGGGATGCCAAGAGGCTATTGGTAGAGAGACACTGGATTCCGATTGGATCAGCCGCCTGCTGGCTCCACCCAGCAAGGCGGAGTATAAGAGCCCGGGTTCTCCCAGCAGCCGCATTCTGTAGCTGTGCTGCTGGGTAACAAGTCTGCGTAATAAAGCCATCGTTCGACTCCTTCTCATCTCGTCTCGTTAGTGATTGATTGTGCTACAAGGTGTGAGTGTGTGTGTGGGAGGGGGTGCAGGTGTGTCTTACTGTCAAGATCTAACAAATGCTGTTAACTCTGCTTCTCAACAGGTGTTAGCTGCGTGGGGAGATCCTCCAGAAGGTGGGCACGACCTGGTGCCTGGTGAAGAAGTGTAGGTTAAAAAGCTGCAAAAGGAACCCTTAGGATCAAAGTGGGAAGGTCCTTTCGTAATCCTTTTCACCACCCAATCCGCTGTGAAGTTAAAGGAAAGAAAAGTTGGATTCACGCATCACACGTGAAGCGCGCATACAAGTAAAATGTTTGCCGCAATTTTAATTTTCAGTTATTTGATTGACTTTGTGAACGTTGTACCAGAACTGAATAAGAACACATTCCTTTACACATCTACGATATATGCTAAAAACTTTAATATTTCCAATTGTTGGGTATGCATTGCAACCCCTACTAACTCAGGGGAGGGTATTCCCTTTCTAACTATTCCCTTTAATGCTTCAGAAACGGCAGAATGGTACATCTATCAAAGTGTCCCTCACTTTGTGGTGATCTGTTCTGGAGCATATTCATGTGAAAAAGGAAGGTTCCAAATTCGCATCCAAAAATATGTTAAACTATGGAAATCTGCAGGTTATCCACTAAATACCTTTTTAGGTTGGCACCAACTTAAATATAACCCTAACCAAAAACCTCAACATCTTAACCTCCCAACTAATAGTAAACAAAACGGATCAATTTGCTTCATGAGTAAGAACCCTAAAGGGATATAAATGGGTAATAGTATTTGTACTAATTATGTAGATGTTAACACAGCTTATAAATGTACAAACGATCTCTTACAACGGGTTCTGCGGTCCTCAAAGATAACAGGTATACCTAATCTCAAAAATAATAAAACATTCGAAGACCGATGGTTCTTAGAAAATATTTACTTATATTCTGCTTATAATGGAACTTATTTTATTTGTGGTAATAAAGCATATCCCTGGCTCCCAACATCCTGGTCAGGATCTTGCTATTTAGGATACATTGTACCGGCCATTCATCATGTGATTAATCTTCCTTATGCTTCAGAAGCAGTTGCTCGAAGGAATAAACGTTCCATTTTTTAAAAAGATGCAATTTTTGATAGAACGATTCCTTTCTATCAGGAAATGAGGATGGAGAATAAATTGAATAAAATAACAACCATCATACAAAACGTAGCCGATTACACCGCCACTGCCCTAGATAGAATTTCTGACGAAATGCGAGCAATTCGAACCGTGGTATTACAAAATCGAATGGCACCTGACTATGTGCTAGCTGAAAAAGGTGGCACCTGCGCCCTGATTGGTGCGGAGTGTTGCACTTTCATTCCCGATAACTCGAAAGAAGTTAAAGATTTGACATTACATATCCAAAAGAAATCAAAAAACTTGATCCACCCCAATTTATCTCTCTCTGGGATAAAATTTGTGGGTGGCTTGGACACACTGGAATGTCCACAATAAGAATAATCCTATTCTCCTGTGTAGCTGTATTCATCATTTACATAACATACCAATGTGCTAAGTGCATAAAAAACCTATTCGCTAAACGCAGGGGACCAACTATCAGAATGATTCAAACTAACCCAGCGTACCCGTAATTGATGAACTTGAGCTGAAATACTATTATTGAAATATTACTGATCAATCAACTATTTGACTATTATTAACATATTGTATAATTTATTAATACCGAATCAGTAGGGTCAAATTTGATTAATTCATTAATTATAATAATTATTTTGACTGTATTAACATTGTATAATTTATTAATACTGAATCAGTAGGGTCAAATTTGATTAATTTATTAATTATAATAATTATTTTGAAATGCCTGTTGTATTTTAAGTGTCAATTTTATTGTTTAAAACTGCAATGATTCTTTGCGCTTTTACCTATCCTATCGCATTAATGATGTATTTAACCTTTTCTGATATATCTCACTTAATTTTTCGATTTACCAAAGGGCCGACTGTAGAAGCCAGGTATTTCAAATACAACTAGTATAGGTAAAAGATAGCTGTTTTTAGTACTCATTTTAAAAATGAGAATTTCAGCACACATAAATTCAGGACTTCAATATGATACATGAAACAGCATAAAATTCCATTATAAGATTATAGCAGCCCAGTTGCAAGACAATTTGACACTGCTTGTGCTAATTGTCAAGGCCAAGGACTGAGTTCCATGGCAACTAGGTGGCAAGAGTCCAATGCAGTTTGTAAGAGCATTGAATCATATATATATTCTCGATATGAAGTCTCAATTGTTACATTAGCCAAGCCAGCTAAAAGATTAGCAAAATATCACATTCCATAACATGTAGACATGAAACAATTAAAAGGCTGATGTTGCACATTGAAGATGGACGGCTTGCCATCAAATCAAATGTGTTTGAGTCTAACCCAAACCAATTAGGATTATATTAGGGTGTAATTAGATGACTTAAGACAGATATGAAAGTGTATAACTGAAAAGTTTCCGCCCGCCATTTTAGTGTACTGTCTTTGGGGGTGTATTGTCTTTGGGTGTGTATTGTCTTTGTGTGTATTGTTTTTGGGGGTTCTGTCAGTCTACCAGTCTGTGTCAGTGATGTTAGTCCACTTTTGACTTTGAGTTTGAGTTTAGCTGAAGATTAGCTTTCTCTCTCTCTTCATGTTTCATTGCCAGACTTTGACCGTTTAAAAGTTACTTTCGAGCTGTCTGCCTAAGCAAAGAAAGATAATGTCTGTAATTCTCTGAAAGCTTCGAATTGTCTACGAATTGCCTTTTAAATAACTTTCAAATTGTAATCAAGCGACTACAAATAAAACAATTCTTTTTGGCACCTGAGAAGTTTTAACTGCAAATTTCTGCTGAGTTCCAGTATTCGCAAAGTGCTACTGATAACCGAATAGCAGAGATGATATAAATTCCTTCAACTATACACAGTCGAATAATACAAGGAATCGAACAACTTAACAAAGTCCACAAATATTACAAACCTTACAACTTGTCGTATTGCGCCAGGACTTGATTCATCAACAAAGCTTCCCCCAAACTTGGTGTAGTTCGACAGGTTAAGATCCAATAAATTTAAGATTCCTAAAGGGGGGTGGTGCAGGTGTGGTGGGGGTGCAGGTGTGTGTGTGTGGGGGTGCAGGTGTGTGTGTGGGGGTTGCAGGTGTGTGTGTGTGGGGAGGTGCAGGTGTGTGTGTGTGGGGGTGCAGGTGTGTGTGTGGGGGGGGGTGCAGGTGTGTGTGTGTGGGAGGGTGCAGGTGTGTGTGTTGGGGGGGTGCAGGTGTGTGTGGGGGGGGTGCAGGTGTGTGTGTGTGGGGGGGTGCAGGTGTGTGTGTGTGGGGAGGTGCAGGTGTGTGTGTGTGGGGAGGTGCAGGTGTGTGTGTGGGGAGGTGCAGGTGTGTGTGTGAGGAGGTGCAGGTGTGTATGGGGGGTTGCAGGTGTGTGTTTGGGAGGTGCAGGTAGTGTGCAGGTGTGTATGGGGTGGGCTGCAGGTGTGTGTGTGGGGGGTGCATGTGTGGGGGGGGTGCATTTGTGTGTGTGGAAGGGTGCAGATATGTGTGTGTGGGGGGGGTGCACGTATGTGTGTGGGGGGGTGCAGGTGTGTGGGGGTGCAGGTGTGTGTGTGGCACGGTGCAGGTTTGTGTATATGCGGGGGTGCAGGAGTGTGTATATGGGGGGTGCAGGTGTGTGTGGGGGGGTGCAGGTGTGTGTGTGGCACGGTGCAGGTGTGTGTATATGGGGGGTGCAGGTGTGTGTATATGGGGGGTGCAGGTGTGTGTGGGGGGGGTGCAGGTGTGTGTGTGGCACGGTGTAGGTGTGTGTATATGGGGGGGTGCAGGTGTGTGTATATGGGGGGTGCAGGTGTGTGTGGGGGGGGGCAGGTGTGTGTGTGGGAGGGGGTGCAGATGTGTGTGTGGCACGGTGCAGGTGTGTGTGTGTGGGGAGGGTGCAGGTGTGTGTGTGGCACGGTGCAGGTGTGTGTGTGTGTGGGGGGGGTGCAGGTGTGTGTGTTGGGGGGGGTTGCAGGTGGGTGTGTGTGGGTAGGTGCAGGTGTGTGTGTGGGGAGGTGCAGGTGTGTGTGTGTGGGGGTGCAGGTGTGTGTGTGTGGGGAGGTGCAGGTGTGTGTGTGGGGAGGTGCAGGTGTGTATGGGGGGTTGCAGGTGTGTGTTTGGGAGGCGCAGGTAGTGTGCAGGTGTGTGTGGGGTGTGCTGCAGGTGTGTGTGTGAGGGGTGCATGTGTGTGTGGGGGGTGTGGTGCAGTTGTGTGTGCGGTAGGGTGCAGATATGTGTGTGTAGGGGGGTGCAGGTATGTGTGTGGGGGGTGCAGGTGTGTGTGTGGGGTTGCAGGTGTGTGTGTGTGCGCGGTGCAGGTGTGTGTGTGTGGGGGGGTGCAGGTGTTTGTGGGGGGGCTGCAGGTGTGTGTGGGGGTTGTGCAGGTGTGTCTGTGTGGGGAGGTGCAGGAGTGTGTGGGGGGCAGGTGTCTGTGTGTGCAGGGGGGGTGCAGGTATGTGTGTGGGGGGTGCAGGTGTGTGGGTGGGGGGGTGCAGGTGTGTGTGTGTGGGGGGGATGCAGTTGTGTGTGTGTGTGGGCTGGGGGGCAGTTGTGTGTGTGTGTGGGGGTGCAGGTGATTGTGTGTGGGGGGGTGCAGGTGTGTGTGTGTGGGGAGGTGCAGGTGTGTGTGGGGGGGCGCAGGTGTGTGTGTGGGGGAGGTGCAGGTGTGTGGGGGAGGGGTGCAGGTGTGTGTGTTGGGGAGGTGCAGGTGTGTGTGTGGGAGTTGCAGGTGTGTGTGGGGTGGTGCAGGTGTGGTAGGGTGCAGGTGTGTGTGGGGGGTGCAGGTGTGTGTATGGGGGGGGTGCAGGTGTGTGTGTGTGGGGGGGGTGCAGGTGTGTGTGTTGCAGGTGTGTGTGTGGGGGGTGCAGGTGTGTGTGTGTGGGGGTGCAGGTGTGTGTGTGTGGGGAGGTGCAGGTGTGTGTGTGTGGGGAGGTGCAGGTGTATGTGTGTGGGGAGGTGCAGGTGTGTGTGTTTGGGGGGTTGCAGGTGTGTGTGTGTGGGGGGGCAGGTGTGTGTGTGTGGGGAGGTGCAGGTGTGTGTGTTGGGGGGTTGCAGGTGTGTGTGTGAGGGGGTGCAGGTGTGTGTGTGTGGGGAGGTGCAGGTATGTGTGTGTGGGGAGGTGCAGGTGTGTGTGTTGGGGGGTTGCAGGTGTGTGTGTGAGGGGGTGCAGGTGTGTGTGTGTGGGGAGGTGCAGGTGTGTGTGTGTGGGGAGGTGCAGGTGTGTGTGTGGGGGGGTGCAGGTGTGTGTGTGTGGGGAGGTGCAGGTGTATGTGTGGGGAGGTGCAGGTGTGTATGGGGGGTTGCAGGTGCGTGTTTGGGAGGCGCAGGTAGTGTGCAGGTGTGTGTGAGGTGGGCTGCAGGAGTGTGTGTGGGGGTGCATGGGTGTGTGTGTGGGGGGGTGCAGTTGTGTGTGCGGAAGGGTGCAGATGTGTGTGTGTGCGGGGGGGGTGCAGGTGTGTGTGTGTGGGGTGTGCAGGTGTGTGTGTGGCACGGTGCAGGTGTGTGTATATGGGGAGGGGCAAGTGTGTGTGTGGGGGGGTGCAGGTGTGTGTGCATGGTGCAGGTGTGTGTGTGGGGGGGTGCAGGTGTGTGTGGGGGGGGCAGGTGTGTGTGGGGGGGTTGCAGGTGTGTGTGTGTGGGGGGGGGGTGCAGGTATGTGTGTGGTGGTGCAGGTGTGTGTGGGGGGGTTGCAGGTGTGTATGGGGGGTTGCAGGTGTGTCTTTGGGAGGCACAGGTGTGTGCAGGTGTGTGTGGGGGGGTGCAGGTGTGTGTGTGGCACGGTGCAGGTGGGTGTGTATGGGGGGTGCAGGTGTGTGTCTATGGGGAGGGGCAGGTGTGTGGGGGGGTGCAGTTATGTGTGGGGGGTGTAGGTGTGTGTGGGGGTGTGCAGGTGTGTGTGTGGGGGATGCAGGTGTGTGTGTGGGGGGGTGCAGGTGTGTGTGTGGGGGGGTGCAGGTGTGTGTGGAGGGGTTCAGATGTGTGTGTTGGGGTTTCAGGTGTGTGTGTGGGGGGTGCAGGTGTGTGTGTATGGTGAGGAGATGGTGTGTGTGTGTGGGGGGGGGTGCAGGTGTGTGTGGGGGGTTCAAGTGTGTGTGTGGGGGGTACAGGCGTGTGTGTGGGGGGTGCAGGTGTGTGTGTGGGGGAGGTGCAGGTGTGTGTGGGGGGTTGGAGGTGTGTATGGGGGGTTGCAGGTGTGTCTTTGGGAGGCGCAGGTATGTGCAGGTGTGTGTGGGGGGATGCAGGTGTGTGTGTGGGGGGGGTGCAGATGTGTGTGTGGGGAGGTGCAGGTTTGTGTGTGGGGGTGCTGGTGTGTCTGTGGGGAGGTGCAGGTGTGTGCAGGTGTGTGTGGGGGATGCAGGTGTGTCTTTGGGAGGCGCAGGTGTGTGCAGGTGTGTGTGGGAGGGGTGCAGGTGTGTGTGTGGGGGAGGTGCAAGTGTATGTGTGGGGGATGCAGGTGTGTCTTTGGGAGGCACAGGTGTGTGCAGGTGTGTGTGGGAGGGGTACAGGTGTGTGTGTGTGGGAGGTGCAGGTGTGTATGGGGGGTTGCAGGTGTGTCTTTCGGAGGCACAGGTGTGTGCAGGTGTGTGTGGGGAGATGCAGGTGTGTGTGTGGCATGGTGCAGGTGTGTGTGTATGGGGGGTGCAGGTGTGTGTCTATGGGGAGGGGCAGGTGTGTGTGGGGGTGTGCAGGTGTGTGTGTGAGGGGGTGTAGGTGTGTGTGGGGGGGTGCAGGTGTGTGTGTGGGGGTGCAGGTGCGTGTGTGTGGGGGGTGCAGGTGTGTGTGTGTGGGGGGGTGCATGTGTGTGTGGCACGGTGCAGGTGTGTGTATATGGGGAGGTGCAGGTGTGTGTGGGGGTGTGCATGTGAGTGTGTGTGGGAGGTGCAGGTGTGTGTGGGGGGGTTGCAGGTGTGTATGGGGGTGTTGCAGGTGTGTCTTTGGGAGGCGCAGGTGTGTGCAGGTGTGTGTGTGGGGGATGCAGGTGTGTGTGGGGGGGTGCAGGTGTGTGTGTGGGGGAGGTGCAGGTGTGTGTGGGGTGTGCAGGTGTGTGTGTATGGTGAGGAGATGGTGTGTGTGTGGGGGGGGTGCAGTTGTGTGTGGGGGGGTTCAAGTGTGTGTGTGGGGGGTTCAGGTGTGTGTGTGGGAGGGTGCAGGTGTGTGTGGGGAGGTGCAGGTCAGGGTGGTAAAAGAGGTGGGGGGGTGGCATTATTAATTAGAGATAGTATAACACCTGCAGAAAGGCAGTTTGAGGAGTATCACCCTATTGAGGTAGTATGGGTTGAAGTCAGAAATAGGAAAGGAGCAGTCACCTTGTTAGGAGTTTTCTATAGGCCCCCCAATAGTAGCAGAGATGTGGAGGAACAGATTGGGAAACAGATTTTGGAAAGGTGCAGAAGTCATAGGGTAGTAGTCATGGGCGACTTTAACTTCCCAAATATTGAGTGGAAACTCTTTAGATCAAATAGTTTGGATGGGGTGGTGTTTGTGCAGTGTGTCCAGGAAGCTTTTCTAACACAGTATGTAGATTGTCCAACCAGAGGAGGGGCAATATTGGATTTAGTACTGGGTAATGAACCAGGACAAGTGATAGATTTGTTAGTGGGGGAGCATTTTGGAGATAGTGACCACAATTCTGTGACTTTCACTTTAGTAATGGAGAGGGATAGGTACGTGCAACAGGGCAAGGTTTACAATTGGGGGAAGGGTAAATACGATGTTGTCAGACAAGAATTGAAGTGCATAAGTTGGGAACATAGGCTGGCAGGGAAGGACACAAGTGAAATGTGGAACTTGTTCAAGGAACAGGTGCTACGTGTCCTTGATATGTATGTCCCTGTCAGGCAGGGAAGAGATGGTCGAGTGAGGGAACCATGGTTGACAAGAGAGGTTGAATGTCTTGTTAAGAGGAAAAAGGTGACTTATGTAAGGCTGAGGAAACAAGGTTCAGACAGGGCATTGGAGGGATACAAGATAGCCAGGAGGGAACTGAAGAAAGGGATTAGGAGAGCTAAGAGAGGGCATGAACAATCTTTGGCGGGTAGGATCAAGGAAAACCCCAAGGCCTTTTACACATATGTGAGAAATATGAGAATGACTAGAGCGAGGGTAGGTCCGATCAAGGACGGTAGCGGGAGATTGTGTATTGAGTCTGAAGAGATAGGAGAGGTCTTGAATGAGTACTTTTCTTCTGTATTTACAAATGAGAGGGGCGATATTGTTGGAGAGGACAGTGTGAAACAGATTGGTAAGCTCGAGGAAATACTTGTTAGGAAGGAAGATGTGTTGGGCATTTTGAAAAACTTGAGGATAGACAAGTCCCCCGGGCCTGACGGGATATATCCAAGGATTCTATGGGAAGCAAGAGATGAAATTGCAGAGCCGTTGGCAATTATCTTTTCGTCCTCACTGTCAACAGGGGTGGTACCAGGGGATTGGAGAGTGGCGAATGTCGTGCCCCTGTTCAAAAAAGGAACTAGGGATAACCCTGGGAATTACAGGCCAGTTAGTCTTACTTCGGTGGTAGGCAAAGTAATGGAAAGGGTACTGAAGGATAGGATTTCTGAGCATCTGGAAAGACACTGCTTGATTAGGGATAGTCAGCACGGATTTGTGAGGGGTAGGTCTTGCCTTACAAATCTTATTGAATTCTTTGAGGAGGTGACCAAGCATGTGGATGAAGGTAAAGCAGTGGATGTAGTGTACATGGATTTTAGTAAGGCATTTGATAAAGTTCCCCATGGTAGGCTTCTGCACAAAGTAAGGAGGCATGGGATAGTGGGAAATTTGGCCAGTTGGATAACGAACTGGCTAACCGATAGAAGTCAGAGAGTGGTGGTGGATGGCAAATATTCAGCCTGGATCCCAGTTACCAGTGGTGTACCGCAGGGATCAGTTCTGGGTCCTCTGCTGTTTGTGATTTTCATTAATGACTTGGATGAGGGAGTTGAAGGGTGGGTCAGTAAATTTGCAGACGATACGAAGATTGGTGGAGTTGTGGATAGTAAGGAGGGCTGTTGTCGGCTGCAAAGAGACATAGATAGGATGCAGAGCTGGGCTGAGAAGTGGCAGATGGAGTTTAACCCTGAAAAGTGTGAGGTTGTCCATTTTGGAAGGACAAATATGAATGCGGAATACAGGGTTAACGGTAGAGTTCTTGGCATTGTGGAGGAGCAGAGAGACCTTGGGGTTTATGTTCATACATCTTTGAAAGTTGCCACTCAAGTGGATAGAGCTGTGAAGAAGGCCTATGGTGTGCTCGCGTTCATTAACAGAGGGATTGAATTTAAGAGCCATGAGGTAATGATGCAGCTGTACAAAACCTTGGTAAGGCCACATTTGGAGTACTGTGTACAGTTCTGGTCGCCTCATTTTAGGAAGGATGTGGAAGCTCTGGAAAAGGTGCAAAGAAGATTTACCAGGATGTTGCCTGGAATGGAGAGTAGGTCTTACGAGGAAAGGTTGAGGGTGCTAGGCCTTTTCTCATTAGAGCGGAGAAGGATGAGGGGCGACTTGATAGAGGTTTATAAGATGATCAGGGGAATAGATAGAGTAGACAGTCAGAGACTTTTTCCCCAGGTGGAACACACCATTACAAGGGGACATAAATTTAAGGTGAAAGGTGGAAGATATAGGAGGGATATCAGAGGTAGGTTCTTTACCCAGAGAGTAGTGGGGGCATGGAATGCACTGCCTGTGGAAGTAGTTGAGTCGGAAACATTAGGGACCTTCAAGCAGCTGTTGGATAGGTACATGGATTACGGGAAAATGATATAGTGTAGATTTATTTGTTCTTAAGGGCAGCACGGTAGCATTGTGGATAGCACAATTGCTTCACAGATCCATGGTCCCAGGTTCGATTCCAGCTTGGGTCATTGTCTGTGCGGAGTCTGCACGTCCTCCCCGTGTCTGCGTGGGTTTCCTCCGGGTGCTCCGGTTTCCTCCCACAGTCCAAAGATGTGCGGGTTAGGTGAATTGGCCAATGATAAATTGCCCTTAATGTCCAAATTGCCCTTGGTGTTGGGTGGAGGTGTTGAGTTTGGGTAGGGTGCTCTTTCCAAGAGCTGGCGCAGACTCAAGGGGCCGAATGGCCTCCTTCTGCACTGTAAATTCAATGATAATCTATGATTAATCTAGGACAAAGGTTCGGCACAACATCGTGGGCCGAAGGGCCTGTTCTGTGCTGTATTTTCTATGTTCTATGTTCTATGTGTGTGGGAGGGTGCAGGTGTGTGTGTGTGGTGGTGTGCAGTTGTGTGTGTGTGGGGGGGGGTGCAGTTGTGTGTGTGTGGGGGGGGCATTTGTGTGTGTGTGGGGGAGGTGCAGGTGTTTGTGGGGAGGGATGCAGGTGTGTGTGTTGGGGGTGCAGGTGTGTGTGTGGCGGGTGCAGGTGTGTGTCTGGGGGGGGGCAGGTGTGTGTGTGTGGGGGGGGTGCATGTGTGTGTGGCACGGTGCAGGTGTGTGTATATGGGGAGGTGCAGGTGTGTGTGTGGCACGGTGCAGGTCTGTGTATATGGGGGGGGTGCATGTGAGTGTGTGTGGGAGGTGCAGGTGTGTGTGGGGGGGTTGCAGGTGTGTATGGGGGGGTTGCAGGTGTGTCTTTGGGAGGCGCAGGTGTGTGCAGGTGTGTGTGTGGGGGATGCAGGTGTGTGTGGGGGGGTGCAGGTGTGTGTGTGGGGTGGTGCAGGTGTGTGTGGGGGGTGCAGGTGTGTGTGTATGGTGAGGAGATGGTGTGTGCATGTGGGGGGGGTGCAGGTGTGTGTGTGGGGGTTCAGGTGTGTGTGTGTGGGGGGGTGCAGGTGTGTGTGTGTGGGGAGGTGCAGGTGTGTGTGTGGGGGTGCAGGTGTGTGTGTGTGGGGGTGCAGGTGTGTGTGTGTGGGATGCAGGTGTGTGTATATGGGGAGGTGCAGGTGTGTGTGGCGGGGGTGCAGGTGTGTTTGTGTGTGGAGGTGCAGGTGTGTGTGGGAGGGGTGCAGGTGTGTGTGTGTGGGAGGTGCAGGTGTGTGTGGGGGGTTGCAGGTGTGTATGGGGGGGTTGCAGGTGTGTCTTTGGGAGGCGCAGGTTTGTGCAGATGTGTTTGTGCGGGCTGCAGGTGTGTGTGTGGGGGGTGCAGGTCTGTGTGTGTGGGGGGGGGTGCAGTTGTGTGTGTGTGGGGGGGATGCAGTTGTGTGTGTGTGGGAGGGGCATTTGTGTGTGTGTGGGGAGGTGCAGGTGTGTGTGTTGGGGGTGCAGGTGTGTGTGTGGGGGGGGTGCAGGTGTGTGTGTGTGGAGGTGGTGCAGGTGTGTGTGTGTGGGTGTTCAGGTGTGTGTGTGGGGGGGTGCAGGTGTGTGTGTGGCACGGTGCAGGTCTGTGTATATGGGGGGGTGCAGGTGTGTGTATATGGGGGGTGCAGGCGTGTGTGGGGGGGTGCAGGTGTGTGTGTGGCACGGTGCAGGTGTGTGTATATGGGGGGTGCAGGTGTGTGTGTGTGGGGGGGATGCAGGTGTGTGTGTGGCACGGTGCAGGTGTGTGTGTGGGGGAGGTGCAAGTGTATGTGTGGGGGATGCAGGTGTGTCTTTGGGAGGCACAGGTGTGTGCAGGTGTGTGTGGGAGGGGTACAGGTGTGTGTGTGTGGGAGGTGCAGGTGTGTATGGGGGGTTGCAGGTGTGTATGGGGGGTTGCAGGCGTGTCTTTGGGAGGCACAGGTGTGTGCAGGTGTGTGTGGGGGGGTGCAGGTGTGTGTGTGGCACGGTGCAGGTGGGTGTGTATGGGGGGTGCAGGTGTGTGTCTATGGGGAGGGGCAGGTGTGTGGGGGGGGTGCAGGTGTGTGTGGGTGGGGTGTAGGTGTGTGTGGGGGTGTGCAGGTGTGTGTGTGGGGGATGCAGGTGTGTGTGTGGGGGGGTGCAGGTGTGTGTGTGGGGGGGGTGCAGGTGTGTGTGGAGGGGTTCAGGTGTGTGTGTTGGGGTTTCAGGTGTGTGTGTGGGGGGTGCAGGTGTGTGTGTATGGTGAGGAGATGGTGTGTGTGTGTGTGGGGGGGTGCAGGTGTGTGTGTGGGGAGGTGCAGGCTTGTGTGTGGGGGTGCAGGTGTGTGTGGGAGGTGCAGGTGTGTCCAGGTGTGTGTGGGGGATGCAGGTGTGTCTTTGGGAGGCGCAGGTGTGTGCAGGTGTGTGTGGGAGGGGTGCAGGTTTGTGTGTGGGGGGAGGTGCAGGTGTATGTGTGGGGGGTGCAGGTGTGTCTTTGGGAGGCGCAGGTGTGTGCAGGTGTGTGTGGGACGGGTGCAGGGTGTGTGTGTGTGTGTGGGAGGTGCAGGTGTGTGTGTGGGGTTTGCAGGTGTGTATGGGGGGTTGCAGGTGTGTCTTTGGGAGGCACAGGTGTGTGCAGGTGTGTGTGTGGCACGGTGCAGGTGTGTGTGTATGGGGGGTGCAGGTGTGTGTGTATGGGGAGGGGCAGGTGTGTGTGGGGGTGTGCAGGTGTGTGTGTGGGGGGGTGTAGGTGTGTGTGGGGGGTGCAGGTGTGTGTGTGGGGGTGCAGGTGTGTGTGTGGGGGGTGCAGGTGTGTGTGTGTGTGGGGGGTGCATGTGTGTGTGTGGCACGGTGCAGGTGTGTGTATATGGGGAGGTGCAGGTGTGTGTGGGGGGGTGCAGGTGTGTGTGTGTGGGAGGTGCAGGTGTGTGTGGGGGGTTGCAGGTGTGTATGGGGGGGTTGCATGTGTGTCTTTGGGAGGCGCAGGTGTGTGCAGGTGTGTGTGTGGGGGATGCAGGTGTGTGTGGGGTGGTGCAGGTGTGTGTGTGGGGAGGTGCAGGTGTGTGTGGGGGGTGCAGGTGTGTGTGTATGGTGAGGAGCAGGTGTGTGTGTGTAGGGGGGTGCAGGTTTGTGTGGGGGGGTTCAGGTGTGTGTGGGGGGGGTTCAGGTGTGTGTGTGGGGGGTGCAGGTGTGTGTGTGTGGGGAGGTGCAGGTGTGTGTGTGTGGTGCAGGTGTGTGTGTGGGTGTGCAGGTGTGTGTGTGTGGGATGCAGGTGTGTGTATATGGGGAGGTGCAGGTGTGTGTGGAGGGGGTGCAGGTGTGTGTGTGTGTGGAGGTGCAGGTGTGTGTGGGAGGGGTGCAGGTGTGTGTGGGGGTTTTGCATGTGTGTATGGGGGGTGTTGCAGGTGTGTCGTTGGGAGGCGCAGGTTTGTGCAGATGTGTGTGTGCGGGCTGCAGGTGTTTGTGTGGGGGGGTGCAGGTGTGTGTGTGGTGGGGGGGTGCAGGTGTGTGTGTGTGGAGGGGGTGCAGGTGTGTGTGTGTGTGGGGAGGTGCAGGTGTGTGTGTGTGGGGGGTGCAGGAGTGTGTGTGTGTGGGGAGGTGCAGGTGTGTGTGTGGGGAGGTGCAGGTGTGTATGGGGGGTTGCAGGTGTGTGTTTGGGAGGTGCAGGTAGTGTGCAGGTGTGTGTGGGATGGGCTGCAGGTGTGTGTGTGTGGGGGGGAGGGTGGTGGTGCATGTGTGTGTGTGGATTTGTCCAGCTTTTTGTGGCAGGACATACCTGGGCAATTTTCCACATTGCCAGTGTTGTAGCTGTACTGGAACAGCTTGGCTCGGGGCCTGTCCATTTCTAGAGCACGTCTTCAGTACTATTAGCAGAATGTTGTCACGGCCTGTAGTCTTTGCAGATTCCAGTGGCTTCAGCTATTTCTTGATGCCATATCGAATTGGCTGAAGACTGGAATCTGTGCTAAACTTTTGGCTGAGGATTGTTGCAAATGCTTCAGCCTTATCTTTTGTGCAGATGTGCTGGCCTCCTCCATCATTGGGGACGGGAATACTTATGGAGCCTCGTCCTCCAGTGAGTTGTTTAATTGTCCACCACCATTCACAGCTGGGTGTGACAGGACTGTAGAGCTTAGATCTGATACGGTTGTTGTGGGATTGCTTAGTTCAGAGTATTGCAATCTGCCTTCGCTGTTTGGCATGTCCTGTGTTTAGCTATGCCTGATATTGTCCCTGGCATGCCTTCCTGCACTCTTCATTGAACCAGGGTTGATCCCCTGGTTGGTGATAATGGTAGAATGGCGGCTATGGTTTGGTGGTAGTGGTAGAGTGGGGGATATGCCGGGTTATGAGGTTACAGATTGTGGGTGAGTACACGTCTGCTGCTGCTGATGGCCTCATCGATGCCCAATCTAGAGTTGTGTGTATTATAGGTATTACGGTACCTGAGAGGCTAAAGCACCATTGGTAGAACCTGTATGCTCGCTATTGGCTAGAGTGTATAATAGCTCCGCCCTGATAGGCGGGGTATAAGAACCCATGCCGCCCCAGCAGCCCTCATTCTGTACCTGAGCTGCTGGGGGAAACATCTAGCTTATTAAAGCCTTCAGTTGGACTACAACCTCGCTTTAGTGGCCATTGATCGTGCATCAAGTTGCTAGATCTGTTTGAAGTCTATCCATTTAGCACAGTGGTACTGCCACACTGCAGGATGGAGGGCATCCTCAATGCAAAGGCGGGACCTTGTCTCCACAAGGACTAGTGGTGGTCACTCCTACCGATACTGTCATGGACAGATGCATGTGGTTTCTCCCTCTACCTGCCATAAGCTCAGCCTGGCATGTATGCCCTTCAGGACCTGACCTGACCAGTTTGTGTGAATGATCGGTTTTAGTGCTGTAAGAATATGTTGCTGAACAACTGGCATCCCATTTGGGTAAGGTCAGTAAGTTACTTTCTCTAAAAGGCACCCACAGTTAGGTTGTTTTAAAATCTTCGGTCATTTTGACTCATAAGCTCTTCTTTGTGTGAGGTTTCAGTAATGAGATATCTCGCTCAGCATTTGTTCCAATTGCATCTCAGTGAGACTGAAACAACCAATTGTCTGTCAAGTTGTTAACGGGTGGGTTTTTGCTACTTGGGGTTTTGCCTTTGGTAGAAGGAAAGAGGGGACTTGCATTTGTATAGTGCTTTTCACAACCTCATGATGTCATAAAGCATTTCAATAAGTACCTCTTTGTCTGTAGTCACTGTCATTATATCAGAAATATGGCAACCAATCTGGGCACAGTAAGATCCCACAAACAGCTCAACTGCTTATTCTGAGAAATGCCGTGTAACCTTGTGTTGGTGTTATTCACAGGAGCAGGATGTCTCACTGGGGCGGCGGCAATAAATGTGGGAGCTGCCAGAGAACAGTGTACCACGCAGAGGAGGTGCAGTGTGACGGCAAGAGTTACCATCGATGCTGTTTCCTGCGCAGTGAGTCCATTTGTTATTTTCTTTTATTCCCCACATAAATTTTATTTGCTGTTTGTAGTCCAGAGGATGGCAATGTTATTAACAGAGAACAGGAGGAGACCATTCAGCCCCTCGAGCCTGCTCTGCTATTTAATGATGTGGAGATGCCGGCGTTGGACTGGGGTGAGCACAGTAAGAAGTCTTACAACACCAGGTTAAATTTAATGAGATCATGAAAGATCCTCAAACTAAGCTCTATTTTCCTGTCCTACCCCAGTATCTCTGGAATGAGGGTTAAATTGGTATTCAGATTTGTTCAAACATTCAGGATTCCAGATCATGTACAACCTTTAATTTGATATTTTCAATTTATCCGGAGACCTGCCTGAAAGGCAGAGGGCTGTGCTGTAGGCTCTACTAATAGTAATCTTTATTGTCACAAGTAGGCTTACATTAACACTGCAATGAAGTTACTGTGAAAAGCCCCTAGACGCCGCATTCCGGCGCCTGTTCGGGTACACGGAGGGGGAATTCAGAATGTCCAAATTAGTGCACGTCTTTCAGGACTTGTGGGAGGAAACTGGAGCACCCGGAGGAAATCCACGGAGAACGTGCAGACTCCGCATAGACATTGACCCAAGCCGGGAATCGAACCTGGGACCCTGGTGCCTTGAAGCAACAGTGCTAACTACTGTGCTTCCATGCCGCCTGCACCAGCTTTAGTTGCTTCCACAGCACCACTACAGCACAGGTGGCCATTCTGCCCAAGAGTCCATGCCAACTCTCTATAGAGCAATTCAGTCAGTACTATCCTAGCCATCTTGTCAGTTTCTTGCCTCGAGAACTCCTCCAATTTCCTTTAGAAATCATTGTCTCCTCATCCAGCAGCCTCACAGCAGTGAGTTCCCGGACATTAGCACTCGCTGTGTGAGAGAGTTCTCACAACTACCCTGATTATTCCCAGACATTAGCACTCGCTGTGTGAGAGAGTTCTCACAACTACCCTGATTCTCTTGCCCAAAATCTTAAATCTGTGTCCCTCTAGTCCTTGTATATCAGCCAATGGGAAGAGTTTTTCATTGTCTACCTTAAATAAATCTGTCACAATCCCATTCACCTCTATCAAATCTCCTTTGTTCCATGGAGAACAACCCCAGTTTCTCTAACCTAATCTTGTACCAAATCCTCCATCCATAGAATCAGGGTTCGCATGGGGATGGCGGGCATTTTTGGGGAGGGCGGCATGGGTGGGCCAGGGCATGGCACGTGCTGGGCAGGGATGGTGCCAGGTGAATTCCCGTGAGGGGGGGCGTCCGGTGCCAAATCATCCTTGCGACCCGGTGTAGTTTGTTGACCTTCTTGCAGCACTGGTTGCCAGTCCTCCTGGTCACGCTGCTCGAAATTAATTGGACCAATTAACATTGGATTGCAGTGACGGCTGTGTGGGGCCGAGCGGCAGGAAGCTCGCCGCGATTCCTGCTCACCACCACACTTAGAAACATTTTCATTGAATCGTGCCTGGAGTGATCGAGATGTGACAATGAGCAATTGGGAAACCCCAATTGTTCCGGTTATCAAGCCAGGTGGCTCAGTAATAATCTGTGGCGACTTTAAAATAATGATTAGCCCCGTGTTGTGTGCTGACCATTATCCCTTACCGTTAATGGAGGACCTATATGCTGGTTTGTCGGGTGGACAAAATTCAGTAAGATAAATTTGTCTCAAGAATACCTCCAGAATTCCCGTACCAGCCTCCCCGAACAGGCGCCGGAATGTGGCGACTAGGGGCTTTTCACAGTAACTTCATTTGACGCCTACTTGTGACAATAAGCGATTTTCATTTCATTTTCATTTTCAGATGAAGGTAACAGCTTGGGTTGCAACCTCTTGTAACACACGAAGGACTGTTCAGGTACAAGCACCTACAGTTCAGAATAATGTCTGCAGCGACCCTATCCAAACATCTATTGATCAAAACCTTAGTGGCCTCAATGGTGTTCAATTTTATTTGGACTACATTTTAATTACTGGCATGAGTGAACAGGAGCAACCAAAGCATCTTGAAAGACAACCATTGTGTCAAGAGAGAGAAATACAATAGGCGATTTTCATTTTCATTTTCATTTTCCATTAGCTGTCCTCCAGTCCTCTAGCTGTCCTCCAGTCCTCTGGCACCTCTCCTGTGGCCGGAGGGGATGAATATTAACATCAGAGTCTCTACAATCTCCCCTTTGCTTCAAACAGCAGCCTAGGACACACCTCATCTGGGCCTGGGGATTTATCCACATTTAAGCCTCTTAGAACTGCTAACACCTCCTCCCTCTCAATGCTAATCTTTTCAATTATATCACAGTCCCCCTCCCTGCTTTCTATACCTACATTGTCCTTTTCCATAGTAAACACAAATGCAAAATACTCATTTAATACCTCCCCTACGTCGTTCAGCTCCACATGCAGTTTGCCATTTTGGTCCCCAATAGACCCTACTCTTTCTCTGATTACCCTTAATAAACTTACAAAACACCTTAGTATTTTCCTTTATTTTGCCCGCCAGTGTTTTTTCATGCCCCTTCTTCGCTTTCCTGATGTCTATGCACTCTCCTGCACTTTCCATACTCCTCCTGGGCATCCGTTTTTTGAGCCTGTTGTATCTGCCGTTGGCATCCAAGGTTCTCTGGGCTTGTTGGTCCCACCCTTTACCTTTACAGGAACATGGTGCCCTGTACTCCCTCTATTTCCTTTCTTTTTAAAATAAATTTAGAATACCCAATTACTTTTTTCCAATTAAGGGACAATTTAACATGGCCAATCAACCTACCCTGCACATTTTTTGAATTGTGGGAGTGAGACCCACGCAGGCACTGGGAGAATGTGCAAACTCCACATGGACAGTGACCCGGGGAGGGATCGAACCCAGGTCCTCAGCGCCATGAGGCAGCAGTGCTAACCACCGCCACCGTGTCGCCTCTACTTCCTTTCTGAATTGACTCCCACTTCTCCGATGTGGATTTTCCTACAAGTAGCTGCTCCCAGTTCACTTTAGCCAGATCATATTTTATCCGATAAAAATCAACCTTCCCCCAATTCAGAAACGTTTAATTCTGAAAAACTGAAGGAGAGGGAGTAAAAGGGAGAAGGAACTGTACTTGATACTCTCCAGTAACTGCTGTTTGTCCCTTTTCCGTGCATTCGGTAAGGAAAGTGAATAAAGCATTGAACACGCAAGAGGGCTGGGGAGAGAAAAAAGATTTATGAAGATTTTGGAAACCATTCTGGGGCACGGGAATATAACAACAGCAACAATTGATTTTTTGCAACGTCAAATTTAATGTCACGGAGGGCAGCATGGAGGCACAAGTGGTTAGCACTGCTGCCTCACGGCACCGAGGACCCGGCTCGATCCTGGCCCCAATCACTGTCCGTGTGGAGTTTGCACATTCTCCCTGTGCATGGGTTTCACCCCCACAACCCAAAAGGATGTGCAGGGTAGGTGGATTGGCTACGCTAAACTGCCCCTTAACTGAAGAAAATTATTGGAAACACTAAATTTATAAAAATACATTTTTTAAGTTTGCTGATCCCAATAGTTTGGTGGCTAATTGCAAGGCTGTTTTTGTTTGCTTTGATTCCTGCTCTGCATTAATCACCCATCAACACAGAAATAATAAGTGTGTGGTGTCATAACAAAATAATCTGTCTCTAGTGCACACATGCACACTACCATTGGTCGTGCCAAATAACTTCAAGGAAGCTATCAATGAAGGTTTACTTTCAGGAGAGATTTTTTACAAATCTTTTGAAATAGTTTTCTGGGTCAGGGCTGTAGCTGTAACACAAAAAGTCCTTTGTGGGATCTTTTCAATGAAAGCAGTTTTGTATTGTTCAGTTGTAGATGTTGACAAGTAAATATTCATCCTCTCGAGTGATATTCCACTTTGTAAATACTTTAAATATTTTCTGAAGAGTCATGCAGACTCAAAACCCTAACCTTGCGGCAGGATGTTCCGCGCAACTCACGTGTTCCACACAGGCAGCCCGTCATTGGCTGGCAACGGGACCTTCTGGTCCCACCGTTGTCAACAGGGCTTCCCGTTGAATGCATCCCCCCCCCCCCCCGGACATAACTGCCTGGGGTGCGCAGTCGGTGGGGCCCAAGATCCTGCCGGCGTGAACGGCTAGAAAACTCCGACCTCTGTTTCTCCGCAGATACCGCCAGACCTGCTTAGGTTTTCCAGCATTTTCTGTTTGTATTTCAGATTTCCAGCATCCCCAGTAATTTGCTTTTATTGAACCGTCTTCTACTTCTTAAAGAATGCTGCTGAAAGGCAGAAGCTGCTGTCTTTTCAGCCAAATCGCTGAAATGAGACCTGGTGCAATGTTGGAACCAAGTTCCTGATTTATTCCCTCCGCACTCTCTGCTCACTGAACCTTGTTTTGTTATGTTTCCTTTGTAACATAAGCAGCTTCCTTGTGTTGCATTTGTCAAGGAAGGTCGAGACGTGTAAATAACTTCAACTCATTTATTTACACTATGTACATTTTTATAACTTGAGTTCGACACTACTGCTAATCCTATTATAGCTACCTAACTGACTAACCATCTGCTGTCTTCCACGTGGTGGGTGTAATATTGAATCAACCTGTGTCAGTCCTCACTGACTGTCTCCACCGGCCAAACGGGCTGATCATGTGTGTGGTGTCCTTTATGTATGGGTTGGTGTAATGCCCCCCTGTGGTCGTGTCACCTCCTTGTGTATCGTGAATGTCCATTGGTCACCTCCCATCTAACTTATCTATTGGTTGAGTGTGTGTGATGTTTCTGGTGCTCCCTCTAGTGTCTGTCTAGCTTACATGTATTTACAGTGATGCACATCACCACATCCTCCCCTTTTTATATGTTCATATTTTCTGTACACTTTAAGAAAAACTGAACAAAGAACAGGTAGAAAAGGTAAGGTATATACAAGTCATGGGAATGGTGATTAAACAATAAATCCAAATCACTCATGTGAGTCCATAAACCATCAATCATCATGGTCAAATGTCTCTCTTGGTTATGAACGCCATCAACAGGAACCAAGAAGTGGTCGAATCACTGCGCTGTCCGATTTGGAGTCTTTTTCTTTTTTTCTTTTTATGTTTGTGGTGGTGCTGTTGGATGGCATCTTGTAGCTCGTTGACATTGAAGAGGTACCATCAACAGTATCATTCGAGGTCATGGATGTGCCAGGTGTTGAAGTCGGATGAGACTGTGCACACTGGTTCTGGCCACATGCTGTGCTGGAAGGGTGATCCTGCTGAGAAGCGTTGAAGCTTGTCGATTTGGAGACAGAATTGCCGCTCGCATCAATGTCTGGTGATGGTGTGAAACTAGAACCTTGCATCTGATAGGAATATGCTGTCTGGCCAGGCTGTGGTGCAGCAAATCCTGGGCAGTAACTAAGGCATCCAGTCTGTAGTGCAGATTGCGCTGGCGGTAGTCCTCCTTCGGTCTTGATTCCATTAGTGGGCAATCCGTAGTGCTGGCCTGTTTGAGAATATGCTGCATAGACTGCTGGCTGCTGCAGGCTTGAATACTGGGTTTGTCCAGCATGAGCTGTCATTGGCCGCGCTGTCGGTGTGGAACAAATGTGTGGACATAGCTGTGGTGAAAATTGGTGTATTCCTCTTGGACTGTAGCTGCTGCTTGTTATTGCTGACCCAGTGTGATTGTCACGTGATCCATCTCCTGTCGTTGTGGCATCTGCTGTCACCCTGAGGGTGCCATCACCGAGGTTGCGACACTGCCTGTCTGGAGTAAAGTCTGGCTTACGTGAATCAGAGTCGGCGTTTGGTTGCTCCCCATCTGGAGTCTGGTCTGTTTTTTGTTGATGCTCCCCGTCCGGAGTCTTAGCAGGTTCACTGGAGTCAGCTGAGATTTCATGAAGCTGCACATCTGGAGTCGGAACATGCAGGAATGCATTGACTAGTGGAGAAGTTCGAGCAATTGAGGGTGGAAGTAGTGTGGTGTCACCGGAGTCACTAGTTGTCTCACCGTGATCGTCGAGTGTCTCTGTACACACTAGCTGAGGTCTGTCACTTTGCACCTTTTGCATGGGAAGTGGGATGCTGTCGTCACTCGTTTCACATACCGTGGATAGATCCTCAGTAGCTGCTTGCTGTTCACTAGGGTTGGGTAAATTGTCAGAGTTTTCATCTGGTGGTGCAAACAATGTGGGTGGACTGTCATTGTCTTGCCGTTGTCCTTCATTTGGGCTTTTCTTCTTTGGAATTTTAAATCTTCCCCCAGACATTACAGAACCTTGTTCATTTCCCTCAATTTCTCCCATATGTAGGGCAGCAAATGTTAGATCCAATGTTTCTTTCGTCATTGTACTAGTTTCCAAAGAACAGTCCGTTTCAATTTTCTTCTCAGTTACTTCATATGCATCCTTTTCTAATGTACATGCCTTCATAGTCTCTGGCTCTGATTTTGCTGGGACTGGCACAGTCACAGTCTCTCTTTTACTGTTCTCAATTGCCCACATTCTACTCCCCAGACATAAATGCTTAATCGCTGGAGTTAATGTGGTACAATGGATAATCGGGTCGACCTTATCTGCATCTTCATCATTACTGGAAGGCACAATTGGTTCACTTGAAACTGCTGGGGGTTTTAAGTGCTTTATCTGGCTACTTGATGTCGGTGTCCTCACGATTCTTGCTCCAATGTCCAATGTTCTGCTCATTTATCAGTGCAGTGTGCAGAGGGTCAATGCGATTAATATTCCCATCAAGGGTTGAAGAGTCATTACTGACTAACTGCTGGTCTCTGTAGTTGGGACTTTGCGGTTTTGTGTCGAAGGGAGACAGTTGTCCCTGCTGTAGATATGATTCAGGTTGTGTTATTTCCATTAAATGAGGATCAATGTCTTGCCCATTTTTTCGATCCGTACTAAAGCAATGGCAATTTTCAGTCTGCTCCTTGCAAGTTAGACATACAAGCAATTTCTTTAGCAAATCCTCAGCATCCTTCTGTGACTGTGCAGCATTATTAATATCTCTTTGGCTAGAATGATCCTGAAGGTCAGCGCATAATCTTTTTTTCTTCGGGCTTGGAAGAGGCGATTCCTTTGGGTTGTCTTCATTTGGGCTTGAACAGTCATCAGCGCTGTGCCCTTCATTGTAGCATGATAGACCGTCATGGTCGTCCTGCTGTGCAGTGGAGCGTGGTAGACTGTTATAGCCTTTTTGCTGTTTATGTGAGCATGGCAGACTTGCATTGTCTGCCGCTAGTTGGTCAGAGGAGGTTGCTAGACCCTCATGGTCTTGTTCCTGCAAGGACTGTGCATCGGAGTCATGCGTTTCTGCAATTGTGGAGTCTGTCCACGAGCTTGCTGTGGAGTCTTGTGACACTGGAGTCACGTCTTGTTCATGCAAGGACTGCGGTGTGGAGTCTTGCATGTCTTCTTTCGTAGAGTCGGGAACCCTGAGCGGGGCGTGGACCACGCTCTATGTGGCAGCAGGCCGCTCTCTGTGGGCTTGTACCGCTTTCTGTCTCTTAATTTCAGGCTGCAGCATCATCCTGCACTGATGAGTTGGGACGATATATCTGCTGGGTTGAAGATCCTCAAATCTGAAAAATGAATCCGCATCTGCGTCGGATTCAATGTGAGGGTCGCCAATGTGCAACACGAAAGGTTTGTCCGAGTCGTAGTCGTCTAGGACCATGGAGCTGTCATTGGGCTCGCGAGGTCCAGAGAAAATGTAAAGGTCGGTATCAAAGTATTTGAGGTCGGAATCATCGGTTTGTATGTAGGTAACTGCTTGTTGCAGGGTTCTTCAGAGGTTAAATTCATTTCCTGGTTCAATTTGAGGCATTGTGCTGTCATTCCAGGTGAAGGAAGGTTGTTTTACAGCTTTAAAAGATTTTTTCTTTGATTTGGGACGTTTCCGCTTTAAATTGGATTTGGAACGTTTCCCCTTTAAATTGGTGTGGTCTGGGGCCTCTGACGTCATGACGCGCGTGACGTAGCACGTAGGAAGCGATTGCGCATGCGCAGATCGCTGTTCCTTTACCGATGGCCGTTTTCTTGATTGCGCATGCACGGCATCTCGCGCATGCGCAAACGAACCTTCCGGTTCTGCGCACTTCTCGCGCAACTGCGCTAGTGTAGTTCCTTTAGCAAGATGGCCGCCGACCTCGACCCAAATCACTCTCTGGTCCGGGATTTCGGCCTCGAGGTGAGTACTGGTGCTTCTCTTACCTTTCCTTGCCGATTGGAGTGTGTTTTCCTCACAGTATTTGCCGAATTTGTCCAGGACTGCCTGGAAGTCGTACCTGTTTTGCCCCTTGGAGAACTTGAATTTTTTAAAGATTCTTCTGCTCTGGCACCGGCGATGGTGAGGAGAAACTCTATTTTTTCATCATCGGCCAGGTCTTTAAGTTCGGCTGCCACCAGGAAGAGTTCAAACGTTTGCCGGAATATCTGCCAGTTTTCGCGGAGATCGCCGTGGTACTGGAGCTGCTGCGGAACCGGGAGCTCGAACATCTTGCCTGGGTATTGCTGGTTGTCACTGTACGCTGAGGTATGGCTATCTGGATTTAAGCAGTTCACTCCTGGTACCATGTTTTGTTATGTTTCCTTTGTAACATAAGCGGCTTCCTTGTGTTGCATTTGTCAAGGAAGGTCGAGACGTGAAAATAACTTCAACTCATTTATTTACACTATGTACACTTTTATAACTTGAGTTCGACACTACTGCTAATCCTATTATAGCTACCTAACTGACTAACCATCTGCTGTCTTCCACGTGGTGGGTGTAATATTGAATCAACCTGTGTCAGTCCTCACTGACTGTCTCCACCGGCCAAACGGGCTGATCATGTGTGTGGTGTCCTTTATGTATGGGTTGGTGTAATGCCCCCCTGTGGTCGTGTCACCTCCTTGTGGATCGTGAATGTCCATTGGTCGCCTCCTATCTAACTTATCTATTGGTTGAGTGTGTGTGTGTGTGTGATGTTTCTGGTGCTCCCTCTAGTGTCTGTCTAGCTTACATGTATTTACAGTGATGCACATCGCCACAAACCTGACACCGGTGTGTCTCAATTTTCCACCAAGTAACTGTAGCTAAATTTGTACAGGCAGGTTTGATTTGAGGGAGTGAGGAACAGATTTGGATATTCTAGGAAGAGGCTTGTGTAAAAATGTAGACTGATGCATCATTGGATCCAAACAATAAAGAGATAAACTCGGATTAATAAATGAAATAGTATTGGTTGTTCAATCAGCTCAGACTTGTGTCTCTCCGGCAACCCAAAGAGAATAATGTTACTAATGCTTACCTCAATAGTTCCAGAAATGTTTTGTCTCAATGGCACAGCTTCTAGTTTGAATATTTCAGTCATAATGTGCAATTGACAATTGATTAAAAGGACGAGCACAGTTTAACAACGTGCTGCAAACCATTGCAATTATATAGGAAATAGCTGAACCTTGTATCCAATTATTGAAGCCATGAAGAAATGTTGTTCAGAGTTGCGGTTTGAATTGTGATTTTGTGAATCAATCTCTGGCCTATGGGAGTCAGTAAGAGGTGCATGGTCAGTAAAGGGAGACTTCAGCCTGAGTGAGGCGGAGACTGAGTGAGTAGATTATGGAATTCGGTGCGTGGGGCGAAAAGGGTTAGGTTTACTGTAAGAAGTAAAGTGTGCTCAGTGAGGGGTTTGGTGGAAGGGAGGAGTGGAGGTGTAAATCAGTATTATTAGAAACTGTGGTTTATATCGCTTGTAAGAACTGGGCTTTATCAATATTGATTTAGATTTATTGTCACGTGTACCGAGGTACAGTGAAAAGTATTGTTCTGCATCCAGTTCAGGCAGATCGTTCCATACATGAAAAACATAGGACATTACATAGACGTCGGGCGAAGCATAAGGCATACAGTGCTAGAGAAGATGCAAAGATAGTATTGTAAAGTTTACTGGCAGCTCCAAAACTTTAGGCTTTATTAATTATTAATTAATTGACACATTTTGGAGATGGGAGGGTTGTGCTGTGATTGCAGCAAGTACCGGTGTGATCCAGGGCAAACATATCTGCAGTAAGCGTTTGCGGTTTGAGGAATTGCCGCTTTGGGTTATTGAGCTGGAGGCTGAGCTGCAGACACTGTGGCACATCAGGGAGGGGGAAGGTTACCTGAACACTTTATTCCAGGAGACGGTCACACCCCTTAGGATAGGGTCTTCTGATTTGGCCAGTGGTCAGGGACAAGAAGGTGTGACTGCAATGAGGCAGATAAGAGGACCCAGAGGGCAGGAGTGCTGGCGCCTTGACCCTTGCAATTAGCCAACAGAATTGAGGTTCTTTCAGCTTGTTTTGATGAGAGTGGGGGCTGCAAGGTGGATGAGATAACTGACCATGGCACCGTGATACAGGACGCCATTCAACGGGGGAGAGTAATAAAGAATGGTAGCATGGAACAGTATAGTGAGGGGGATAAACACTGTTTTCTGCAGCAAAGAGCCAGAGTCCAGCCAACTGTGTTGCCTGTCCAGTACCAGGGTTTGGGTCACCTGTTTGGGGCTGGAGAGGAACTTGCAACTGGAGGGGGAGGACCCAGTCATTGTGGTCTATGTAGGTGCCAACAACATGGGAAAGATGAAGCAAGAGGCTCTGCACAGTCAGTATTTGGACCTTCGTACTAAATTAAGAAGCAGAACCTCAAAGGTAATAATTCCTGGTGCAAATTGGCATTGCACAAACAGATTAGAGAGATGAATGTGTGGCTCAAAGACGAGCGTAAGAGAGGTGGGTTCTAGTTCATGGGGCACTGGCACCAATACTGGGGAAAGTGGAACTACACCGTTGGGATGGTCTACTCCTGAACCATGTTGGGACTGATGCTCTTGCGAGCCACATAACTATGGAATTAGAGAGGGTTTTAAATTAAATAGTGGAGGTAAGAGATCTATTTTGGGAAGATGTGGTAAAGAGTAGAGACAAGGCGAATGAGAAAAGTATTTTTACGAGAAATGGAAAATAGACAGTGACAGGAAGGGATGGAGAGTACCATTCTAACAGTAAATCAACAGATAAAAAGAATAATATGATAAAACTAAAATCTCTGTCTGCATGAAGCATTTGAAACAAAATAGATGACCTGAAAGCGCACATATAAATAAATAAGCACGATTTGATAGCCATTATTTAGATATGGCTGCAGAAGGACGTGGATTGGGACCTGAGTATTAAACGTTACAGGATATTTAGAAGGAACAGAAAGCGAGGAAAAGGTGGAGTGGTGGCTCTTGCTCTGGAGCTTGTCAGAAAGTCACTGCGATAATGGGAGATTTTAGTACATATAGACTGGGAAAGTCAGATGGACAAAGAAAGTGTGAATGAAGAGTTCATTGAATGTTTGCAGGATAGTATATTAGAATAACACATTGTGGAGCCAACTAGAGAGCAGGCTATTGTGCAACGTGATGGGATTAATTTATGAGCTCATAGTGAAGGGTAGCAGTGATCATAATGTGACTGAATTTTACATCCAGTTTAAAGGAAAGGGGAGTGGGTCCGAGATTGTTTTTAGACTAAAATAAGGACAATTATGAGAGCATAAAAGTTGAGCTGGCTAAAGTGAGTCTAATTAGATTAAAGGATAGGTCAATAGAAATGCTGTGACAGACATTTGAAGGGATATTTCAGAATAGATGCATTCCAACGAATAATAAAAAGTCCAAGGGACAGGCCCAGCATTCGTGAATAACTATAAAGTTTAAAGATAGTATCAAAACTTAAAGAAAACCGTACACTTATTCAAAGACAGGTCAGAAAATTAGACAAAATATAAAGAACAGCAAAGGATGACTAAAAGATTCATAAGGAGTTCTGTGAGATGCAGAGGTGTCTGGGTCTTAATGCATGAATCGCAAAAGGCTCATATGCAGGTGCAGCAAGTAATTAGGAAAGCTGATAGCATGTTATTGTTTGTTGCGTGGAGAATTAAACACAAAGGTTGAGAGGTTATGCTTTAGTTGTAAAGAGCACTAGTGAGACCACATCTGGAGTACTGCATTGGTCACCTTATTTAAGGAAGGATGTAAATGCATTGGAAGCAGTTCAGAGAAGCTTTACCAGATTCATACCTGAAATGGGTGAGTTGTCTTATGAGGGAAGATTGGACAGGCTAGGCTTGTGTCCACTGAATTTGGAAAGGCGACTTGATTGAAACATATAAGATCCTGAGGGCTCTTGACGTGGAGAGGATATTTCCTCTTGTGCGAGAATTTAGAACTCGGGGTCATGGTTTAAAAATAAGGCGATGTGGCAGCACAGTGGTTAGCACTGCTGCCTCACGGCACCAAGGGCTCGGGTTCGATCCCGGCCCGTGTGGAGTTGCACATTCTCCCCGTGTCTGCATGGGTCTCACCTCCACAACCCAAAAAGATGCGCAGTGTAGGTGGATTGGCCACGCTAAATTGTCCTTTAATTGGGTACTCTAAATTTTTAAAAGAAGGGGGGTTACCCATTTAAAACGGAGACGAGGCTAGAGGGTTGTGAGTCTTTGGATCTCCCTTCCTGAGAAGGCAGTGGAAGCAGATCTTTGAATATTTTTAAGGCCGAGGTGGGTAGATTTTTGGTAATCAAGAGTGCGATAGGTTGAGCACGATAGGTTATCGGGGGTAGGCATGATGTACCATCAATGATGATGAGAGTCGGAAGAGTAAACTGTGGCTTTAATCAGCTAAAAGACACCTTGTGGCAGCCGGTCCCAGAATGAGGGTCGGGCTGGAGGTTAGGTACCTTTTATACTTGAGCCCGAGGGACGGAGCCAGCAGGGACAAACCCAGACATGTAACAAATAGTAAGAACAGGAAGGACAATAAGTAAGAACAGTATGTACAATATAATACAGTGGTTCACCACAAGGCAATTACATGAGGTTGAGATTACTATCAGATCAGCCGCAATCTTATTAAATGGCAGAGCAGGCTCAAGGGCTGAATGGTTTACTCCTGCTCGCTCTTCGTATGTTTGTTCAAGTTTGAACAGTCAAAGTAGTGTCCTTTTTTTCTCCCGTCGACGTTTTCCCCCTTTTGTTTCCTGAAGCAAATGATATTATTGACTCAATCCAAGTGTGCCAATAACTGACAGCGACTTAACAAAACAAAGTGACCTTTTCACTTGGATTGAGAGTTGGTTCAATAGCAACTTGCATTTATATCGTGACTTTAACATTGTAAAATCTCCCAGAGCCTTTCACAGCAGCCCTGAGTGTGTTTAAAACTGTGATGATTTAAACGTCCCTGCGTTCTCGCTAGTGGTTTGCAGGAAAGGTCTTGACAGTACAACAATGGCAGTCCATGGCAAGGAAATTTACTGCCAGTCCTGCTATGGGAAGAAGTATGGGCCAAAAGGCTATGGATATGGACAAGGAGCTGGCACTCTGAGTATGGACAGGGGAGAAAGACTGGGCATCATCGTTCAGAAGTAAGTGTTGCTGCGCCAATGTTCTGGATGTAACATAAAGCTGGAGAAAGTGCAAATCAAAGTAATCTCTACAGCTTCTGAAGATCAAGAGGTTTTTTAATGATTTCAACATTCATTAAATGCTTCAATGCTGATTGGGAGAGTGCCTTCGATGGCAAGGCCAGCATTTATTAAACGTCCCTGAGAAGGTGATGGGGGAATCGCCCATTTAGCTTCCTAGAGTTGAGCTTCATGCAAGTTACTGTAGCATTGAAGTCGTGCATAGACTCCGACTGGATGCAGGCCTTCAGGAATTTCTTTCCTTTCCTTTCCTTTCCCCACGTTGAAACACACACTTAACTGGTTGTAAAGTGGCTTTGCAATAAGCTGTGGCTGTGGAAAGATGCAATTCTACTCGCATCAGGAATTTCCTCACCCGTTCTTCTCATCAGCCTCTGGTGGCGGTCACCCAGAAATCCCGTCAGGATAGGATTTTTCTGGCATCCGTCGGTCAATTTGGTAGAATTCCAAGGAAATTGCTGGCAGCCATGTCACTCCAGCCTTTCCTAAAAAAGCAGGAACATTTTGTTCTTTATTAAGTATTCTTATTTAATATACCAATGCTGCACAGTTCAGATCTCCAAGTTATAAAATGGATGCACAGGAAAAGATGTGTATTTTAAAAAGAAAAGATCGACAAGGACAATAGCAGAACTGAGGGGTTGTAACCATCAGGAGAGTCTGAACAAACTGAAGTTGTGTTCTCTCGGATAATGAAAGGATTCAAATCGGGAAATATATTTCTACCTATAGCAAGATCAGAACTTGTGACCATCGATATCAGAGAGTCACTAATAAATCCAATCGGGAATTCAGGAGAAGCTTATTTTCCAGAGCGTGAAAAGAGTATGGAACTCGCTCCCACAGGGACTGGCTGAGATGAATAGTGTCAATAAATTTAAGGGGAAGCTGAATAAATGCAAGAAAATGATGACAGGAAGAGGAGGCTTATATGCAGCATAAACACTAGCATCGACCAGTTGGGCTGAATAGCCTGTTTCTGTGCTGAAAGTTCTGTATAATAATTGTGATACAATTAAGTGACCAAAGAGAATATATATTAATGGGGTTTGGGATGGAAAGGCAGGATAATGCACTGTGTAGCTGTTAGTGTTGAAATAATGACTTGTGTCGACTCTTGGTTGTTTAACTCCATAGTGCACAACCTCACCGGCCAACAACCAACGTAAATACATCCAAATTTGCCCAGAAGTTTGAGGGTGTGGATAAATGTTCCCGGTGTGGGGATTCTGTTTATGCTGCAGAGAAGATTATTGGTGCTGGAAAGGTAAGGATTTGATTGTCTTCAACTTAATAGATGTTGCAGTATGTCTTCATTACCTGTCAGCTGTGACTCCGGGTGTAACACTCTCACCGCTGAACCAGGGGTTCCACCACAGACTGCAGCATAATAGCCAATGTGGGTGTACCTTCACCACGGGGACTGTAGCGCTTCAAGAAGGAATCTCACCACCACTTTTCTCAAAAGCAATGAGGGATTGGTAATAAATACTGGCCTAGCCAGTGATGCCCACATCCCATATATTAATTTTTAAAAACCGTCACAGTGCTAGTGCTGAGCTGCCGGCGGGGCCGGGCGGCGCGATGACTGGGCTGCCGGAGGTGCCTTCTTTCAGATAAAACCTGAAGCCACATCTGTCCCGTAAGGAATCCCAGGAAATTATTCGAGGGAACCCCAGTGTCCCAAGAAACACTAAAAACTGAAGATCCAGTCATTTATTTAATTCTTGTTTGTGGGATCTTGCTGTGTACAAATTGGCTATTGTGTTTCTGATATTACAACAGTGGCTGTACCTCAAAGTACCTCAATGGTTGTAAATTTCCTGAGGTTGTGAAAGGTGCTATAAAAATGCAGTTTGTCCTTTTCTATCTCTGAATTGATTTGCCTGGAACACAACTTACAGCCCAGAACTCTGGGAGCAGGAGGAGGCCTTTCAGCTCCTCGTGTCTGCTTCACCAATTGTCTAACAGTTAGAATATGGCAGTTCATCCTCACCACCTATCCTTGTTCTACAGAAAGTTCCAGATTCCCACGAATGAGTAATAGAGTCATTACGGGCCAGGAGACGACAATTCGGTCCTTTGAGTCTATGCTCGCTCCCCTGTCAGTCCCACACCCCTGCTCAGTTTATTTCCTTCAAACGCCCATCCAATTTCCTTTTGAAATAATTGATTGCCTCTGGTTCCCCCCCCCCATCCTCGTGGGCAGCGAGTTCCAGGTCATTGCCACTCGCTGTGTAAAAAAAGGTTCTTCCTCACATTCCCTATCTCTTGTCCAAAATCTTAAATCTGTGTCCCCCAAATCCCTTTATGGAAACCGCTTTTTCTTGTCAACTTATCTAAACCTGTCATAACCTTGCACACGTCTATTAAATCTCTCCTCAATCTCCTTTGCACCAAGGGGAGCAATGCTCGCTGTTCCAACCTAACCTTGTAACCGAAACCTCCAAGGGACAATTTAGCGTGTTCAATCCACCTACCCTGCACATTTTGCGTTGTGGGGGTGAAACCCACGCAAACACGGGGAGAATGTGCAAACTCCACACGGACAGTGACCCAGAGCCGGGATCGAACCTGGGACCTCGGTGCCATGAGGTAGCAGTGCTAACCACTGCGCCACCGTGCTGCCCTAGGCTTACATTTATAAGCACCTTTCATAATGTGGGAATGTCCCAAATTGCTTTATAACCAAATGACATATTTCTGACGTATAGTCAATGGTGTGAAGGAAAAAGGCAAAGTAATTGTTGCCATTTAATTACTGAAAGATCTTTCAGCTATTTCTCCCCCATCAGCCGTGGCACAAGAACTGTTTCCAATGTGAAAAGTGCAGGAAGAGCTTGGAGTCAACCACTATGACTGAAAAGGAAGGAGAGATTTACTGCAAGAGTAAGTGTCTTCCTCTTAAACTATCTATAATGTTTAGTAACATGGGAGAGAGGTGCAATTCACTGAAAAGAAACCAGCCAAAACACCACACCCTCAAACAGACTTCAAAAGAACATAGACAAGTTGGTGGAGTGGACAGATAGGTGGCAGATGAAGTTCAATGTAGAGATGATTCATTTTGGGACGAAGAACACGGAGAGACAATATAAAATAAGGGTAAAATTCCTAAAGCGGGCACAGGAGCAGAGATACTTGAGTGATATAATTGAACAAATTTACATTGGGAGGGAGGAGATATTAGCGGTTTTAGTGGGCTTAAAAGTGGATTAAATCCTCAGACCCAGATGAGATGTATCCTAACCTCCTGTGTGAGGTGAGGGAGGAGAATGTGGTACCATTATTTAAGAAGGGAAGTAGGATGTCTATGTATTTACATTGTGTATTTATCATATGCCCTATGTTTTTTCATGTGTGGAACGATCTGCCTAGACTGTATGCAGAACAATACTTTTCACTGTACCTCGGTACACGTGACCATAAATCTAAATCCTAGAATGAGTGTTTGGGCCTGGGATGTTAAGCATGGAAAAGGTAAAGGGGCAGGTGGTAAACCTTCTGCGATTGCATGGGAAGGTGCCATGGGTGATGAGAGAGGTATTGGGTATGGTGGAGGAGTGGACTAGATTATCCCGGAGGGAACGGTCTCTGCGGAATGCTGACAGAGGGAAAGAAGGGAAGATGTGTCTGGTGGTGGCATCATGCTGGAGTTGGCGAAAATGGCGGAGGATTATGCTTTGCATACGGAGGCTGGTGGGGTGAAATGTGAGAACGAGGGGGACTCTATCCTTGTTCTGGCGCGGGAGGTGGACCGCACGCTGTTGGGCCCTGTCAACAACTGTAGGTGGGAAATCACAGTTGAGGAAGAAGGAACGCATTTTCAAAGCACCACTTTGAAAAGTGGCCTCATGGGAACAAATGCAACATCATCAGAACAAATGTGACAGAGGTGAAGGAGCTGAGAGAAAGGGATGGAGTCCTTACAGGGTGTAGAGTGCGAAGAGCTGTAGTCCAGATAGCTGTAGGAGTCAATGGGCTTGTAATGGATATTAGTAGTTTATTGTTGGAAATGAGACAGAAAGGTCAAGGAAGGGAAGGGAAATGCCTGAGATGGACCAGGTGAGTGATGGAGGGGTGGAAACTGGAAGCGAAGTTGATGAATTTTTCCAGGTCCGGGCGAGAGCATGAAGCGGCACGAAAATAGTCATCAATGTACCGGTAAAGGGGAGGGGATCCGGGTAGGCCTGGAACAAGGAATGTTCCACATACCCCATAAAAAGGCAAGCGTAGCTAGGACCCATGCGGGTACCCATTGCTACACTTTGATTTGGAGAAAGTGGGATAAGTTAAAGGAGAAGTTGTTGAGAGATAGAACAGGTTCAGTCAGGCGGAGGAGAGTGGTGGATGGGAATTGTTCAGACCTCTTTTCCACCTTCTAAAACGCTTGATAGGTCACAGCTAGAGTACTGTGTGCAATTCTGGTCACCACACTATAGGATGGATATGATTTCACTGGAGAGGGTGAAAGGAGATTCGCCAGGCTATTACATGGGTAGGAGCGTTTCAGCTGTGAAGAGAGACTGATTAGCCTGGGATTGTTCTGCATAGAGCAGTGAAGGCTGAGGGGGGACCTGATTGAGGTATACAAAATTATGAAGGACATAAGGTAGATAGGAAGCAACTTCTCCCCTTTTGTAGAGGAGTCAATAACCAGGGGGCGCAGGAAATTTTGAAGGGATTTGAGGAGAACCTTTTTCACCCAGAGGGTGGGGGGATTGCTGCCTGAAAGGGTGGTGAAGACAGGAACCCTCGCAGCTTTTAGGAAGCATTTAGATGAGCATCTGAATCACAATAACATACAAGGCTACGTACCAAGTCCTGGAAAATGGGATTAACGAAGATAGATGTTTGATGGCTGGTGCAGATACTATGGGCTGAAGAGCCCCTTTCTGTGCTGTTATACATCCATAGTCTTGGATTTTATGTTCATAGATCATTGAGGAAGGTGGCAGGACAGATGGAGAGAGCTGTTAATAAAGCATAGTACTTTGGGCTTTATTAATAGAGGCATGAGTACAAGAGAAAGGGGGTTATGCTGACCTTGTACAAGACACTAGTTAGACCTCAGCTAGAATATTGTGTACAGCTCTGGGTGCCACACTATGGGAAGGATGTGAACACATTGGAGAGAGTGCAGAAGGGGTTCACAGGGATGGTTCCAAGGATGCAAAACTACTGTTATGAGGATATATTGGAGAGATTGGAACTGTTCTCCTTGGAGAGAAGAAGCAGGAGGAGATTTAATAGAGATGTTCAAAATCATGAGGGGCTGGACAGAGTAGACAGGGAGAAACTGTCCCACTCCAAAAAAGATTGAAGATTGAGAACGAGAGGGCACAGATTTAAAGTGATCATTAATAGATGTTGTGAATAGCTGGGGTCCTAGCACTGATCCCCATAGTACCCCACTAATCACTGCCTGCCATTTGAAAAAAGACCCGTTTATTCCTACTCTTTTTGTTTCCTATCCACCAACCAGTTTTCTGTCAATCTCAATACACTGGCCCAATCCCATGTGCTTTAATCTCATATTTTACGTGGGACTTAGTTGAAAGCCTTCTGAAGGCCCAAATAAACCACATCCGCTGGCTCCCCCTCGTCAACTCCACTCATTACATTCTCAAAAGGATTTCAGTAGATTTGTCAAGCATGATTTCTCTTTCATAAATCCTTGCTGACTCTGTCTGGTTCTGCCACTGTTTTTCAAGTGAATATGAATGAATGAATATCGTTTATTGCCACAAGTAGGCTTCAAATGAAGTTACTGTGAAAAGCCGCTAGTCGCCACATTCCAGCGCTGGTACGGGAATTGAACTGCTGGCCTGCCGTGGTCTGCTTTAAAAGCCAGCTATTTAGCCCACTGTGCTAAACCAGTCCCAGTGTTCTGCTGTTAAATCTTTTATAATGGACTCTAGTATTTTTTCTATTACCAACGTCAGGCTGTTTTCTCTCTACCTCCCTTTTCAATAGTGGAGTTACATTAACTGCCCTCCAATCTGTAGGAACTGTCTCAGAGTCTATAAAATCCTGGAAGATGACCACCAATGCATCTACTATTTCTAGGGCTACTTTCTTAAATATTCTGGGATGTAGATTATCAGGTCCTGGGGATTTATTGGCCTTTATTCCCATCAATTTCCCCAGCATAATTCCCCTACTAATACTGATTTCCTCTGTTCCTCTCACTAAGCACCATTTCTAATATTTCTGTGACATTATTTGTGTCCTTCTTTGTGAAGACTGAATCAACGTATGTATTTAGTTGGTCAGCCATTTCTTTGCTCCACATTATAAATTCCCTTGTTTCCGACTGTAAGGGACCCACATTTGTCTTATCAATCTTTTTCTCTTCACATACCAAGAGAAGCTTTTACTGTCAGTTTTTATCTTCCCCGCAAGCTTACTCTGGTACTCTATTTTCCCCTTCTTAATTAATCCCTAAGTCCTCCTTTGCTGAATTCTAAACTGCTACAAATCCACAGGTCTACTGTTTTTTTTTCTGGCCAATTTGTATGCCTTTTCCTTGGATCCAATATTATCTTTAATTTCTGTTATAATCCATGATTGGCCACTTTTCCCGTTTTATTTTTGCATCAGAATGGAAGAACCATTGTTGCATTTCACCCATGCACTCTTTCCGCTGTCTCTCTTTAAGTAACGTACCCCAATCCATCATAGCTACCTCATGCCTCTTCCTATCATAGTTTCTTCCATTTCGATTCAGGACCCGAGTCCCAGAATCAACTCTGTCACTCTCCATCTTCTTGTATCATATTATGGTGGCTGAATCCCCAAGGGGCCTCACACAATTAGATTGCCAATTATTCCTTTCTCATTACACAATACCCAGTCGAGGATGTCCTGTTGGTTCATCAATGCATTTGTCCAGAAAACCATCCAGGAATTCCTCCTCTACGGTATTGTTACTAATTTGATTTGCCCAATCTATATGCACAGGGCACTGGTAGTAATCCTGAGATCACTACCTTCTGAAGTACTACTTTTCAACTTGCTTCTTAACTTCCTATATTCTGCATTTAGGGCCTCATCCCTTTTTTTACCTATGTTGTTTGTACCAATGTGTACTCTGACTACCGGCTGTTCGCCCTCCCCCTCCAGAATGTTCTGTAGTCACTCTGAGACATCCTTGACCCTAGCACCAGGGAAGCATATACCATTCTGGAGTCATAGAAACTCCTATCTATTCCCTTACAATTAAATCTCATATAACCTTTGCATTGCCCACACATTTTCCTCCTCCCCTTGCAACAGAGTCCACCATGGTGCAATAAATTTGGCTGTTGCTTTTCGCTCTTGCTTTCTGTCTGTCTGTCTGTCTGTCTTTCTTTCTGTCTTTCTGTCTCTCTTTCTTCCGCCACAGGGGATTCCTGTATTGCCTATCCAGTCCTCTTGATCTTCCTGGTGGTCACCCATTCCCTTCCTGCCTGCGACCTCTCTATATGGGGGGCTGCGAGGCAGAGGGGACCATTTAAAAGGTCGCTGTCTGTGGTGAGGTGAGTACAGATTAACTTGCTTACCTTGCAGGTCAGCTGTTGAGTTCGGGAGTGAGAGCTGGGACCTTAGAATCAGCGCGGGAATTTTGAAAAAGCGCGGGGGCTGCGAGGCAGAGGGGACCATTTAAAAGGTCGCTGTCTGTGGTGAGGTGAGTACAGATTAACTTGCTTACCTTGCAGGTCAGCTGTTGAGTTCGGGAGTGAGAGCTGGGACCTTAGAATCAGCGCGGGAATTTTGAAAAAGCGCGGGGGCTGCGAGGCAGAGGGGACCATTTAAAAGGTCGCTGTCTGTGGTGAGGTGAGTACAGATTAACTTGCTTACCTTGCAGGTCAGCTGTTGAGTTCGGGAGTGAGAGCTGGGACCTTAGAATCAGCGCGGGAATTTTGAAAAAGCGCAGATTAACAACTTGCTTACCTTGCAGGCCAAGACGATTTCAGCAGGAGCGGAGCAGGCTAGTCCATTTCAGCGGGGGCAGTGCGGAAGTGATTTCTGGGAGGTAAGTTTCTCCTTTAAATAAATTTTTTAAAAAAATTCTAGTGTTTAAGGTGGGAACAGGAAGTCGACCCGCGGACTTCTGGGAAGACCCTCACCAATAAATTCTGGTGGAGAGGAAACCCGAGACACTACACGTGTAGTGTCTCCCACCCGCCCTCCTCCTCTAACCTAATAATAAAACCCTTTGGTGTGAGGTAAGTACCATATTTTATTATTGTTATTAATTATTTTTTTTATTTTTTTTTTATATATAAAAAAATTTAATTTAGTTGTTAGCCAGATCTTGGTAGAAAGTTAGAGGAATGGCAGGGAAGGGAGTGCAATGTTCCTCCTGCAGGATGTTTGAGGTGAGGGATGCCGTTAGTGTCCCTGCTGATTTTACCTGCAGGAAGTGCTGCCATCTCCAGCTCCTCCAAGACCGAGTTAGGGAACTGGAGCTGGAGTTGGAAGAACTTCGGATCATTCGGGAGGCAGAGAGGGTCATAGATAGCAGCTTCAGGGAATTAGTTACACCAAAGATTGGAGATAGATGGGTAACTGTAAGAGGGACGGGGAAAAAACAGTCAGTGCAGGGATCCCCTGCGGTCGTTCCCCTGAGAAACAAGTATACCGCTTTGGATACTTGTGGGGGGGACGACTTACCAGGGGTAAGCCATGGGGTACGGACCTCTGGCACAGAGTCTGTCCCTGTTGCTCAGAAGGGAAGGGGGGAGAGGAGCAGAGCATTAGTAATTGGGGACTCAATAGTCAGGGGCACAGATAGGAGATTTTGTGGGAGCGTGAGAGACTCACGTTTGGTATGTTGCCTCCCAGGTGCAAGGGTACGTGATGTCTCGGATCGTGTTTTCCGGGTCCTTAAGGGGGAGCCCCAAGTCGTGGTCCACATTGGCACTAACGACATAGGTAGGAAAGGGGATAAGGATGTCAGGCAGGCTTTCAGGGAGCTAGGATGGAAGCTCAGAACTAGAACAAACAGAGTTGTTATCTCTGGGTTGTTGCCCGTGCCACGTGATAGTGAGATGAGGAATAGGGAGAGAGAGCAATTAAACACGTGGCTACAGGGATGGTGCAGGCGGGAGGGATTCAGATTTCTGGATAACTGGGGCTCTTTCTGGGGAAGGTGGGACCTCTACAGACAGGATGGTCTACATCTGAACCTGCGGGGCACAAATATCCTGGGGGGGAGATTTGTTAGTGCTCTTTGGGGGGTTTAAACTAATGCAGCAGGGGCATGGGAACCTGGATTGTAGTTTTAGGGTAAGGGAGAATGAGAGTATAGAGGTCAGGAGCTCAGATTTGACGTCGCAGGAGGGGGCCAGTGTTCAGGTAGGTGGTTTGAAGTGTGTCTACTTCAATGCCAGGAGTATACGAAATAAGGTAGGGGAACTGGCAGCATGGGTTGGTACCTGGGACTTCGATGTTGTGGCCATTTCGGAGACGTGGATAGAGCAGGGACAGGAATGGATGTTGCAGGTTCCGGGGTTTAGGTGTTTTAGTAAGCTCAGAGAAGGAGGCAAAAGAGGGGGAGGTGTGGCGCTGCTAGTCAAGAGCAGTATTACGGTGGCGGAGAGGATGCTAGATGGGGACTCATCTTCCGAGGTAGTATGGGCTGAGGTTAGAAACAGGAAAGGAGAGGTCACCCTGTTGGGAGTTTTCTATCGGCCTCCAAATAGTTCTAGGGATGTAGAGGAAAGGATGGCGAGGATGATCCTGGATAAGAGCAAAAGTAATAGGGTAGTTATTATGGGAGACTTTAACTTTCCAAATATTGACTGGAAAAGATATAGTTCGAGTACATTAGATGGGTCGTTTTTTGTTCAGTGTGTGCAGGAGGGTTTCCTGACACAGTTTGTTGACAGGCCAACAAGAGGCGAGGCCACATTGGATTTGGTTTTGGGTAATGAACCAGGCCAGGTGTTGGATTTGGAGGTAGGTGAGCACTTTGGGGACAGTGACCACAATTCGGTGACGTTTACGTTAAGGATGGAAAGGGATAAGTATACACCGCAGGGCAAGAGTTATAGCTGGGGGAAGGGAAATTATGATGCCATTAGATGTGACTTGGGGGGGATAAGGTGGAGAAGTAGGCTGCAAGTTTTGGACACACTGGATAAGTGGAGCTTGTTCAAGGATCAGCTACTGCGTGTTCTTGATAAGTATGTACCGGTCAGGCAGGGAGGAAGGTGCCGAGCGAGGGAACCGTGGTTTACCAAAGAAGTGGAATCTCTTGTTAAGAGGAAGAAGGAGGCCTATGTGAAGATGAGGTGTGAAGTTTCAGTTGGGGCGATGGATAGTTACAAGGTAGCGAGGAAGGATCTAAAGAGAGAGCTAAGACGAGCAAGGAGGGGACATGAGAAGTATTTGGCAGGAAGGATCAAGGAAAACCCAAAAGCTTTCTATAGGTATGTCAGGAATAAGCGAATGACTAGGGACAGAGTAGGACCAGTCAAGGACAGGGATGGGAAGTTGTGTGTAGAGTCTGAAGAGATAGGCGAGATACTAAATGAATATTTTTCGTCAGTATTCACTCAGGAAAAAGATAATGTTGTGGAGGAGAATGCTGAGCTCCAGGTAAATAGATTAGATGGCATTGAGGTACGTAGGGAAGAGGTGTTGGCAATTCTGGACAGGCTGAAAATAGATAAGTCCCCGGGACCTGATGGGATTTATCCTAGGATTCTCTGGGAGGCCAGGGAAGAGATTGCTGGACCATTGGCTTTGATTTTTATGTCATCATTGGATACAGGAATAGTGCCAGAGGACTGGAGGATAGCAAATGTGGTCCCTTTGTTCAAAAAGGGGAGCAGAGACAACCCCGGCAACTATAGACCGGTGAGCCTCACGTCTGTAGTGGGTAAAGTCTTGGAGGGGATTATAAGAGACAAGATTTATAATCATCTAGATAGGAATAATATGATCAGGGATAGTCAGCATGGCTTTGTGAAGGGTAGGTCATGCCTCACAAACCTTATTGAGTTCTTTGAGAAGGTGACTGAACAGGTAGACGAGGGTAGAGCAGTTAATGTGGTGTATATGGATTTCAGCAAAGCGTTTGATAAGGTTCCCCACGGTAGGCTATTGCAAAAAATACGGAGGCTGGGGATTGAGGGTGATTTAGAGATGTGGATCAGAAATTGGCTAGCTGAAAGAAGACAGAGGGTGGTGGTTGATGGGAAATGTTCAGAATGGAGTTCTGTCACAAGTGGAGTACCACAAGGATCTGTTCTGGGGCCGTTGCTGTTTGTCATTTTTATCAATGACCTAGAGGAAGGCGCAGAAGGGTGGGTGAGTAAATTTGCAGACGATACTAAAGTCGGTGGTGTTGTCGATAGTGTGGAAGGAAGTAGCAGGTTACAGAGGGATATAGATAAGCTGCAGTGCTGGGCTGAGAGGTGGCAAATGGAGTTTAATGTAGAGAAGTGTGAGGTGATTCACTTTGGAAGGAAAAACAGGAATGTGGAATATTTGGCTAATGGAAAAGTTCTTGAAAGTGTGGATGAGCAGAGGGATCTAGGTGTCCATGTACATAGATCCCTGAAAGTTGCCACCCAGGTTGATAGGGTGGTGAAGAAGGCCTATGGAGTGTTGGCCTTTATTGGTAGAGGGATTGAGTTCCGGAGTCAGGAGGTCATGTTGCAGCTGTACAGAACTCTGGTACGGCCGCATTTGGAGTATTGCGTACAGTTCTGGTCACCGCATTATAGGAAGGACGTGGAGGCTTTGGAACGGGTGCAGAGGAGATTTACCAGGATGTTGCCTGGTATGGAGGGAAAATCTTATGAGGAAAGGCTGATGGACTTGAGGTTGTTTTCGTTAGAGAGAAGAAGGTTAAGAGGAGACTTAATAGAGGCATACAAAATGATCAGAGGGTTAGATAGGGTGGACAGTGAGAGCCTTCTCCCGCGGATGGATATGGCTGGCACGAGGGGACATAACTTTAAACTGAGGGGTAATAGATATAGGACAGAGGTCAGAGGTAGGTTCTTTACGCAAAGAGTAGTGAGGCCGTGGAATGCCCTACCTGCTACAGTAGTGAACTCGCCAACATTGAGGGCATTTAAAAGTTTATTGGATAAACATATGGATGATAATGGTATAGTGTAGGTTAGATGGCTTTTGTTTCGGTGCAACATCGTGGGCCGAAGGGCCTGTACTGCGCTGTATTGTTCTATATGTGCTATCCATGATCCACTCTGTCTCACGGGTGCTCAAGGGTGCCCCCAGCCACTGCTTCCAGGATCTGAAGCTGGAGACACTTCCTGCACACATGCTGGCCCCAGGAACTGGAAATGTTCCACCACAAAATATTGACCTTACACACTATACACGGTAAAAGTAGTAATTACTTAACCGACTGTACTCACTGAATCAGCTGCTTCCATTTGCCCCACGTCAGTTTTGAATCCTGACTTCACCAATTCAGGATCTTCAAGCCAGCACTCCTCAGTCCCGCTCTTTTTCCCGCTCCTTTATCTTACCTGTTCCACTCTGTCTCACCCTTTCTCGCACTCCTTTATTCTCCCGACTCCGCTCTCTTCCTTGTGAACTTTTATCTCACGTTGCGCCTTTATCTTCCTTGATCTACTCTCTGTCTCACTCTTTCTTGTGCTCCTTTATTCTCCCGGCTCCGCTCTTAATCTTGTGCTCTTTTATCTCCTGGCTCAGCTCTCAGTCTCACTCCTTCTCGTGCTCTTAATCTCCCCGGCTACATGCTCAGTCTTTCTCTTTTATCTCCCCAGCTCCACTCTCAGTCTCGCTTTTTTTTGTACTCTTTTGTCCGCCCAGCTTTGCTCTCAGTCTTGCTTTTTCTCGTTCTTTTTTAACCTCCCAACTCCACTTTCCGTTGTCAGGAGCGACAGTTCTCTTTGCAGCTGGGTGTGGCTGTGATGGGAGCTGCTGCTACTGTGTCCCTTTAACCAGTTATTGTGCTACGGATATGTCATCCTATCCCTTTGATGTTACCTGGCTTGTAGCGTATAAGTGCTATTTTCCTTATTGTCATAATTTAAAAGATGATTCATTTCTCAATAATTTTTTGTCAGTTCTACCTTGTTTAACATTTCAAATGTTTGATCACATAAAAACCAAAATATTTACACACAGTTTCCAATAGTGTTTTCTGCACTCTGGACAATGTATCAGCAATGATGTTTTCTCTCCCAGCCACATGAATGATTTTCACATTAAATGGCTGTAGTACCAAACTCCATCTAAATAACCTAATGTTCCAATTTTGAAATATTTCCAGAAATATTAGTGCATTATTGTTTGTATATATGATTTGTTTCTGCTGTATTACTGATAACATAAATCTCAAAATGTTGTAATGCCAGTACCAAACTGTAAATCTCTTTTACAATTGTAGAATACTTCGGTTGATGAGGATTTAATTTCCTCCCCATATGCTTCTCAATTCCAAGGCCATCTTCCTATAACAAAACGGCTCCCCCACCAATGTCACTAGCATCGACAGCCAGTTTAAATTGTTTGTCATTCAATCCCGGCCCTGGGTCACTGTCCGTGTGGAGTTTGCACATTCTCCCCATGTTTGCGTGGGTTTCGCCCCCACAACCCAAAGATGTGCAGGGTGGGTGGATTGGCCATGCTAAATTGTCCCTTAATTGGAAAAATGAATTGGCAAGTCTAAATTTTTTTTAAAAATTGTTTGTCATACTTTTGGAGTGGCTAGCATTGGTGCTGTTGTGAACACAGTTTTTAAATGTTGGAGTGCAGTTTGGCAGTTCTCTATCCAGTTAAATTTCTTGTTCTTTTTCAAGAGTTCTGTTCATGGTACTACACACTGCTCAGGTTCGGCACAATCTCATGGTAAAATTCACTCATTCGCAGAAATCTTAACATTTATTTTCTTGTTGTAGGTTCTGGAAAATCCCAAATGGCCTGTATTTTTGCATCTCATGGAGTCATCTGATCATGTCCCACGATATTTCCTAAATATGAAATTTGAGCTTTAGCAAATACACTTTTGCCAAATTCATGACTAGCTTAGCTTCTTTTAATTGTTCAAACAGTCCTTTTAGATGTTGCAGATATTCTTCCCGACTTCGACTAGACACCACTAAATCGTCAATGTACACTGCACAGTGACTCAGTCCCTGAATGTATTTATTGGTTAGTCTCCGAAATTTTGCAGGTGCGTTCTTCACCCCGAATGGCATAACTTTAAATTGGTAAAGTGCGTTTGGCGTCACAAATGCTGAGAGTTCCTTTGCCCTCTCAGGCAAAGGTACTTATCAATATCCCTTTAGCAAGTCTATTTTTGTAATGAATTTAGACTGTCCAGCTCTTTCAATTAAATCCTCCAACCAGGGTATTGGAAAAAAAATTGCTCTTGGTGACGACATTCACTTTCCTGTAGGCCACACCAAGTCTTTATGTTCCTGCTGGCTTCGGCGTCACCTTCATTATGATAGGTGAGCTCCAATCACTAGATCTCAATTCAGTAATGTCATTTTGGAGCATATATACAATTTCCTTCTGTACTTGTGTTAACGTTATGATAACTTTGCTTGATTTAACCTATCTAGATGTTTTATTCGAACTGATTCACCCACATCCACATCATGCATCACTATCTCCGTTTAATCTAATTTATTCCCACAAATACATTTATAACATTGTAGTAACTCTTCCAATTGCCTCAGCTCATATCTGAAAGTTATTTGTCCACTTTTGAGAAAGCCATCTTCAGTTTCAGGGAAGGTGTAATCATAGAATTTACAGTGCAGAAGGAGGCCATTTGGCCCCTCGAGTCTGCACCATTCCTTGAAGGAGCACCCTACTTAAGCCCTTTTGGGACACTAAGGGGCAATTTAGCATGGCCAATTCACTTAACCTGCACATCTTAGGACTGTGGGAGGAAACCACAGCAACCGGAGGAAACCCACGCAGACACGGGTAGGAAGTGCAAACTCCCCTCAGACAGTCACCCGAGGCCGGAATTGAACCCGGGTCCCTGGAACTATGAGGTAGCAGTGAAAACCACTGTGCTATCTTCTCGGTTCGAGTTTTAGATTTTAACTGGCTTCCCTAACTTGTTTTCAGGGTTGATAGTTCTCTGCAGCTGGGTGTGGCTGTAATGGTAGCTGCTGCTACAGTGTCCCTACCTCCAGTTTTTGTGCTATGGATATTTCATTTTTTGCCCTTTGATGTTACCCACCCCGTGCTCAAGTGCTCATTTCGTTAACTCTCCACTTTTAAGCTACCTCTTCTACACCCCATTGTTTCCTCTAGTCAGATGGGTAAACGTGTTTTTCTCACTGGTTTGCTAATTAACATGTCAAAAAAACCTTTAGACAGCTGGCTTATCAATTCAACGTTTTAATTTTATTGCAATTTCATTTTTTAATCTTAATTTTCCCCAATTTTCTTTAAAAATAAATAAATTTAGAGTACCCAATTCCTTCCTTTCCAATTAAGGGGCAATTTTAGCTTGGCCAATCTGCCTACCTTGCACTTCTTTGGATTTGTGGGGGTGAGACCCACGCAGACACAAAGAGAATGTGCAAACTCCACATGGACAGAATTTTCCCCAATTCTTAGCATCGCCCTTTCCAAATCCACAACCCCAACCACCTAGAAGAACAAGGGCAACTGCTGGATGGAAACACCACCCCCTGCAAGTTCCTCGCCAAGGCATGACATGGAATGATATGGTTGGCCTTTCACTATCACTGGATCAACATGCTGGAACTATCTTCCTAACAACACTGTGATGAACCAACAGCACATGGACTATACCTGCTCAAGGGCAATGAGGAGTGTGAAATAAATGGTGACCTAACCAGTGACACCCACATCCCAAGGAAATGAGATGTGAGGTGGTCAGTGTGGTACATGAACATTGGCATTTAGACTGATTCTTGATCAGTAAGGGAATCCAGGGTTTCGATGAAAGGGCAAGAAAGTGAACGTGAGGAATGTCCGATCAGCCATGATCCTATTGAATAGCAGAGCAGGCTGGAGGGCCCAAATAGTCCATTCCTGTTCCTATTTCTTATGGTCTTGTATTTAAAGCTGAGATAGACAGACATGGGTCAGTGAGTTTCTGTGCTAATGCTTTCAGGCTAGAGGAGATGGAGAAATGTTCATTAATGGTTTCCCCTCCTTGCTGTGTGGAATCCTGTCATTCCTTTCCATTTCTATAAACTGTAAAGTCCATCAAATCAGGATTGTTGGAAATCTAATTGTATTACATCTACAGCATTACTATTGTCTACTCTTTCTGTTACTTCCCTAAATAATTCAATCGGTCAGTCAAGCATGATTTTCCCTTTTTGAAATCTGTGCTTACACTTAACGCACACTGACACAGTGGTTAGCACTGCTGCCTCACAGCACCAGCGGCCTAGGTTCAATTCTGGCCTTGGGTGACTGTCTGTGTTGAGATTGCATGTTCTCCCCCTGTCTGCGTGGGTTTCTTCCCACAGTCCAAAGATGTGCAGGTTAGGTGGGGTTACAGGGATAGGGCGGGGGAGTGAGCCTAGGTAGAGTGCTTTTTCAGATGGTCGGTGCAGGCTTGATGGGCCGAATGGCCTGCTTCTGCATGGTAGGGATTCAGTGGATTATAATTTGTCTCTAGGGGTTTATTTTATTTCATATTTTGGAAAGAATTCTAATATCTTTCCTACGCTTAACATTAAAAGCTGGCACCTCGACTGTTCTTTGCACTTCTTCCATCTCCCCTTTTAAATACACATTAGTTGACAGGCATAATTCCCTTTTACAATAAATTGTTGGATACATTGCTGTCTTCCCTAATTTCTTTCAAAATATGTTCACGCAATCTATCTGGACCAGGGGTTTTATCCTCATTTTATCAATTATCTGCTGTTTTCTGTTTTAAATATTTATATATATTCTTTGATCTCTTCTCATGACATTTCCACCATTTAGTCTCCCCGACAAAGTAGCTATTGCATATTTCTGCTATATTGTTGCCTGTGAGTTTATCGCATCATTTAAGAATCCTGTCCCTAACCTGAGATTTTATCATTTGTGTCTGTAGAATATTCTTTAAATTCCTTAATAATTTAATTTAATTGTTTCTCTTTAACTTTATAATTGTCTGTGTTTACTCCTTTACTGTTTCATATTCCTTTTCATTACCCTCCCATTTGTCTATATACTTGACTTCTGCCTATTCTTTCTTATCCTTCTTTATTCTTCCCATGCAATGTAAATGTAATGTCACCATAGTCCCAGATGACCATAGGCTTCTTTCCCCTTTGAGGGGGAGAGCTGACTGGTGGTGATTTAACCTGAGGATCACCACACCTCGGGCGAGGAGCAAGGTTGAGAAGGCAGGACCTTCATGAATAACCTCAGCGCTTCCGGTTGCGGCTATGCCTAGATAGGTCGCACGTTCGGCAGCTCCCGCCAGGAATGGACTTTTGGGCTCTCTAGAGGGGCCCCAATGGCAATTGTTCGACGGCTTCCAGTGTGGGAAGGTGACAGCAAGGTCCCCCCGACATTATATGGATTGGACCAGGAGTGGAGCGGTGAAAAAAGTGATCTTGGAGCAGCGAAAAGTGAGAGGGAGAAAAAACAAGATGGCGGCGGGTGGAGACCAAGCAGCATGGGCACAGTGGTCGCAGGAGCAGCAGGGGTTTCTTAGACGCTGCTTTGAGGAGCTGAAAACCGAAATGCTGGCGCCAATGAAGGCGGCGATTGAGAAGCTAGTGGAGACCCAGAAGGCCCAAGGGGCGGCGATCCGGGAGGTGCAGCAAAAAGCCTCGGAGAATGAGGACGAGATCTTGGGCCTGGCGGTGAAGGTGGAGGCGCACGAGGCGCTGCACAAGAGGTGGGCGGAAAGATTTGAGGACCTGGAGAATAGGTCGAGGAGGAACAATCTTCGGATTCTGGGTCTCCCCGAAGGAGTGGAGGGGCCTGATGCTGGGGCATATGTGAGCACGATGCTCAATTCACTGATGGGCGCAGGAGCCTCCCCGAGGCCTCTGGAGCTAGATGGGGCTCACCGGGTCCTAGCAAGGAGACCCAAGGCCAACGAGACGCCAAGGGCTGTAGTGGTGAGGTTTCACCGCTTTACGGACAGAGAGTGTGTCCTGAGATGGGCCAAGAAAGAGCGGAGCAGCAGGTGGGAGAACACGGAGATCCGAATCTACCAGGACTGGAGTGCAGAGGTGGCTCAGAAGAGAGCGGGTTTTAATCGCGCTAAGGCGGTGCTCCATCGAAAGGGGGTGAAGTTCGGTATGCTGCAGCCAGCGCGATTGTGGGTCACGTTCCAGGATCGGCATCACTATTTCGAAACGCCTGATAAGGCATGGAGATTTATACGGACTGAAAAGTTGGACTCAAATTGAGGGTTTGTTTTGGGGGGATGTTTACTGTGTATCTGTGTATATAGTGTTTATTACATTTAGGGAATGTTCCTCTGGTTTGGGTGCTGGATGGGGATGGGTGAAGGGATTGGATGGGGAGACTGTGGGAGAGTGTGGGCGTCGGTGTTGGAGGGGCAGACCCCCACGAAGGAAGAGGGGGAGTGGAGGCCCGGGGATGGGGAATTGGGGTAAGGCCGCAAAAGGAGCTGCGCCAGAGGGGGCGTGGCCGGCTCAGGAAAGCGCGGGCTTTTTCCCGCGCTAGGGAAGGACGGGGGTGGGGGCCGGGGGGGGGGGGGATAGGCGGTGCTGGAGAGGAGCGCACACTGACTGCCAGGGAGGGGGAGGGGGGATTCTCACATTGGAGGAGGTCGATGGAATGGCGGGAGAGGCCAGGATCAGCAGACTTACGGGAGTGTTATGGGGGGAGCAAAAGAGCTCGATGTGGATCTAGCGAGGGGAGGGGAGGGGGAGAGGGGGGTATAGGGTTGCTGCTGCATTGGCCAAAGGGGAGCTGGACGTAGGAGAGGTGGTTGGGGTGGGGGTCCGCCGTCTGGGGGACTGGGGGGTGCGGGATGCGCGGGCATGTGACTGGCCTAGAAAAGGAGATGGCTAGTCGGCGGGGGGGGGGGGGGGGGGGGGGGGGGAGCAGCAGCCCCCCAATCCGGCTGATAACTTGGAATGTGAGGGGCCTGAACGGGCCGGTCAAGAGGGCCCGGGTGTTCGTGCACTTAAAGGGACCGAAGGCAGACGTGGAATATTGTAGTAGATAATGGAGGTCGATATGTGATGGTGAGTGGTAGGTTGCAGGGGGTGCGGGTGGTACTGGTAAATGTATATGCCCCAAACTGGGATGATGCCGGATTTATGAAACGCATGCTGGGTCGGATTCCGGACCTGGAGGTAGGAAGCTTGATAATGGGGAGGGATTTCAACACGGTGCTGGACCCAAAACTGGCCCGTTCTAGGTCCAGGACGGGTAAGAGGCCGGCTGCGGCCAAGGTGCTTAGGGGGTTTATGGACCAGATGGGGGAGTGGATCCATGGAGGTTTGTCAGGCCCCAGGCCAGGAAATTTTCATTCTTTTCCCACGTCCACAGAGCCTACTCCCGGATAGATTTTTTTATTTTGAGTCGGGCGCTAATCCCGAAAGTGGAGGGAACGGAGTATTCGGACATAGCCATCTCAGACCACGCCCTGCACTGGGTGGAGCTGGAGTTAGGAGAGGAGAGGGACCAGCGCCCGCTGTGGCGTCTAGATGTGGGATTATTGGCGGATGAGGAGGTGTGCGGGCGGGTGCATTGAAAGATATTTGGAGGCCAATGACAACTGGGAGGTGCAGGTGGGGGTAGTCTGGGAGGCGCTGAAGGTGGTCAGGGGAGAGTTAATCTCCAACAGGGCCCACAGGGAGAAGAGAGAGCAGGGAGAGGGAGAGGTTGGTGGGGGAGATCTTAAGGGTGAACAGTAGATATGTAGAGGCCCCAAAGGAGGGACTACTCAGGGAGCGGCGGAACCTCCAGACGGAGTTCGACCTGTTGACCACAGGGAAAGCAGAGGCACAGTGGAGGAAAGCGCAAGGGGGGATGTATGAGTATGGGGAGAAGGCGAGTCGGATGCTGGCACACCAGCTTCGTAAGAGGGAGGCAGCGAGGGAGATAGGGGGAGACGATTTTTGGATCAGCTGAGGTTCCCGAGGGTGGAGGAGCAGGAGGTGACTGGTTTAGGGGCACCAATCGGGCTGGAGGAGCTGGTTAAAGGATTGGGGAGCATGCAGGCGGGGAAGGCCCCGGGGCCAGATGGGTTCTCGGTTGAGTTTTACAGGAAATACGTGGACCTGCTAGGCCCATTGCTAGTGAGGACTTTCATTATGGCAAGGGAGGGGGGGGACCTTGCCCCCGACAATGTCCGAGGCGCTGATCTCTCTGATCCTGAAGCGGGACAAGGACCCACTGCAGTGTGGGTCGTATAGACTGATCTCGCTCCTCAATGTGGATCTTAAGTTGCTGGCAAAAGTGCTGGCTACGAGAATTGAGGACTGTGTCCCGGGGGTGATTCATGAGGACCAGACGGGATTTGTAAAGGGCAGGCAGCTAAACACTAATGTGCGGAGGCTCCTCAATGTGATTATGATGCCCTCGGTGGAGGGAGAAGCGGAGGTAGTGGCAGCTATGGACGCGGAGAAGGCCTTCGACCGGGTGGAGTGGGAATATCTTTGGGAAGTGTTGCGGAGGTTTGGGTTCGTGGAGGGGTTCATCAGCTGGGTCAGATTACTATATAGAGCCCCGGTGGAGAGTGTGGCTACGAATCAGCGGAGGTCGGAGTACTTTCGGCTGTACCGAGGGACGAGGCAGGGGTGCCCCCTGGCCCCCTTGCTGTTTGCATTGGCAATTGAGCCTCTGGCCATGGCACTAAGGGAGTCCAGGAAATGGAGGGGACTGGTCTGAGGGGGAGAGGAACATCGGGTGTCGCTGTATGCGGACAACCTGTTGCTGTATGTGGCAGATCCAGTGGAGGGGATGGCGGAGGTCATGCGGATCCTAAGGGAGTTTGGGGACTTCTCGGGGTATAAGCTTAATGTAGGGAAAAGTGAGCTCTTTGTGGTGCATCCAGGGGACCAGACGACCTGCCGTTGAAGAGGGCGGAAAGGAGCTTTCGGTACTTAGGGATCCAGGTGGCTGGGAGTTGGGGGGCCCTGCACAAACTCAATTTGACGTGGTTGGTGGAGCAGGATTTCAAAAGATTGGATGTGCTGCCACTCTCGCTAGCGGGCAGGATGCAGTCGGTTAAAATGATGATCATCCCGAGGTTTCTCTTTGTGTTCCAGTGCCTTCCCATTATGATTCCCAAGGCCTTTTTCAAACGGGTAGGTAGGAGTATCATGGATTTCGTGTGGGCAAATAAGACCCCGAGGGTAAAGAGGGTGTTTCTGGAGCGTAGTAGGGACAGGGGAAGGCTGGCTCTGCCGAATTTGTGCGACGATTATTGGGCAGCCAATGTGGCGATGATCCGTAAGTGGGTAATGGAGGGAGAGGAGGCGGCGTGGAAGAGGTTAGCGATGGCGTCCTGTGTGGGCACGAGCCTGAGGGCACTGGCGACGGCACCGCTGCCGCTCTCGCCGACAAGGTACACCACGAGTCCGGTGGTGGCGGCGACGTTGAAGATCTGGGGGCAGTGGAGACGACACAAGGGCGAGGTGGGAGCCTCGGTTTGGTCCCCGATTCGGGAGAACCATCGGTTCGTCTCGGGAAGGATGGGTGGGGGATTTCGGAGCTGGCATCGGGCAGGGATTAGAAGAATGGGGGACCTGTTTATAGATGGGACGTTTGCGAGCCTGGGGGCGCAGGAGGATAAGTTTGGGTTACCCCCGGGAAATGCTTTCAGGTATATGCAAGTGAGGGCGTTTGTGAGGCGGCAGGTGAAGGAATTCCCGCTGCTCCCGGCACAGGGGACTCAGAACAGGGTGATTTCGGGTGTATGGGTTGGAGAAGGCAGGGTTTCGGCGATCTACCAGGAGCTGAAAGAAGAGGAGGAGGCCTCGGTAGAGGAGTTAAAGGGCAAGTGGGAGGAGGAGCTTGGGGAGGAGATAGATGAGGGTCTGTGGACTAATGCCCTGAGTAGGGTTAATTCTTCCTCCTCTTGCGCCAGGCTCAGCCTGATACAATTCAAGGTTATTCACAGAGCGCATCTGACAGGGCGAGGTTGAGTAGGTTCTTTGGGGTGGAGGATAGATGTAGGAGGTGCTCGGGAAGCCCGGCGAATCGCGTCCACATGTTCTGGTCGTGCTCGGCATTGGATGGGTTTTGGAGGGGTTTCGCGAGGACTATGTCCAAGGTGGTGAAAGTCCAGGTCAAGCCGAGTTGGGGGTTGGCACTATTTGGGGTAACGGACGAGCCGGGAGTGCAGGAGGCGAAAGAGGCCGGTATCCTGGCCTTTGCGTCCCTGGTAGCCCGGCGGAGGATCTTGCTATTATGGAAGGACGCAAAGCCCCCCAGTGTGGAAGCCTGGATAAATGACATGGCAGGGTTCATTAAGCTGGAGAGGATAAAGTTTGCCTTACGAGGGTCTGTGCAGGGGTTCTTCAGGCGGTGGCAACCGTTCCTAGACTATCTCGCGGAGCGTTAGGAGGAGGTCAGCAGCAGCAGCAACCCAAGGGGGGGGGGAGGAGGGAGGGGGTCTCTTTCAGGGTGGAATTCGGCTGGGTGCGGGGGGGCTTCCCTACAGGTATGTTTGAATGTCATATGGGGGGGGTTACTGTATACGGGGAAACCCAATGTAAAAGTTTTGTACAATTTTTGACTGTTGTGTTTGCGTTTCTTTCTTTTTGTTATTTGGGGGGGGGGGTTTGTTAAAAATTTGAATAAACACATTAAAAAAAAAATAACCTCAGCTGGTACGGGAATTGAACCCACACTGCTGGCCTCCCTCTGCATCACAAACCAGCTGTCTAACCAAGTGAGCTAAACTGGGCCCAGAGTGTGTGGTTACTGGCTAGTTTGTTCTTTTTAGTAGGATATGTTTCTCCTGAATGTTATTAATTCGTCTATATGGTTTTCATTGTACTTCTCTAGTTCCAATCCCCTTAAAATCAGCTTACTTCCAATTTATTACTCTGATCTGAGTGCTGCTCGTGTCCTTGCCAAATATTTACCTGAAAACTTATGATCTTGACATTCCCCCTACACTTGCTTCTCCTCTATGGTTCAGTTCACATTTCTAGATCCAGCAGTGCTCCCTCTTATTGTTTTGCTTACACGAGTAAAATGCAGTCCTGCATTGGAAAACCTCTACCCCGTTCTGCCAGTTTATTTGGAGGTAGTTAAAATTTCCTATGCTTTCTATGTCCTGTACCCATATTTGCTTCTGTATTTTTTCCTCCATCTCCTTTCCACTGCTATTATTGTAATCAATCCAGGTGAATTCTGTTTCTAATGATCTGCTAGTTATGTATCTTTTCCGGTCGCCGTTGTTATGTGATCAGTCCAGTTCCCACCCTCCTCGGTCTCCCTGATTCTTTCATTCTCATGTGATATTTAGTTGTGGCCATGTTTCAGTGATTCCTCATCACAGATTATTGTCTCCCGTTCCACCCCATGTAATTTTGGTGCTCTTTGCATTGCTATACAGGCAGCTTAATTTGTCTTTTGTAGGTGTCACTCTGAGCATTGATTACCTTTGATCCTTACCTTGGCCTCAACTTTAATCTCCTAAATTCTCTTATCTTCAGATTTGTTATTTTCACCTCCATTCAGCTGTTTGTGAGATGTTTGTTGGCTGATGGTCAAGCCCACTTCAACAACGACGACGTTGCTTGACTGGGAGCCAGTGTTGGTCAGCGAGCGTTGGGGGAGAGAGATGGATGAACGTATTGCAAGTTAGGACTTGTGCAGCAGAGTTTTGGATGACCTGAAGTTTACAGAAGGTAGAATGTGGGAGACCAGCCAGGAGTGAGTTGGAATAGTTGAATCTAGAGGTAATGAAGGCATGGATGAATAGCAGATGAGCTGGCACTGCGCCAAAATCAGGTGATGTTATGGAGGTAGAAATAGGTGGTCTTGGTAATAGTATGCATATGAGGACCAGATCATCTTGGGATCAATTATGACACCAAAGTTGTGTGAACAGATTGACAAATATCAGGCTAGTGCCAAGGAGAGGGTTGGGGATGGTAGCTCGGGAAATGAGTTTGGAGCAGGGGCTGATAATGACTTCAATCTGCCCAATATTTAATTGGAGGACATTTCTGACTTGTCCAGTGCTGGATGGCGGATAAGCAATCTGATAATTTAGTAAACGTGGAGGAGTTGAGAGAGGTAATGGTGAGGTAGAGCTGGGTATCCTCTGTACATGTGAAAATTTTGATGATGGCACCGAGGGACGGTATGTAGATGAAAAATAGGAAGGGGTCATGGACTAATCCTTGGGGCCACAAGACGTAACAGGTTGGGAGCAGGAAGAGAAGCCATTGCTTTTTTGTGGATACGATTAGATAGATAAGGATGGAACCAGGTGAGAGCAGTCCCACCCATCTGGACTGCCTATGAATGGTTGGCACACATAGCGTTGTTCCACCAACGAAAGCACTAGAGGTTTTTGAATGGCGGTTACCCTCAGCGAATTGCTGTGTCTGCAGAAAACCTCTGTTTTTGATCTTGGGGCCGTATTCATTGGCAGGCAGAGATACTAGCACTGTTGCCTCTTGTATTTATCTCTCATACTGCATTCATTTCACAATTCTTGAGAGATGTAGATAACATCAACTAGGCAGCATTTATTACCCTTCATTGTTACCTCAGGGACCTTTTAGTTAAAGACTGTGTGGAATGGAGGCTGGCTGTAGGTTGGATTGGGTTGGGTTGAGAGGTTCCCTCCTTTGAAGTGAATCAGTCAGCCTTTATAAAAGTTTCAAGCGGCGTTCTGTCAAATTGATTGTTACAATTCAGTTGTAGTTCTCCTTTAACATTAAAGATTGACAGTGGATTGTCTCTCTCTCTCTCCCCTTTTCAGGTTGCTATGCCAAGAACTTTGGGCCTAAAGGATTTGGATTTGGTCAAGGTGCCGGTGGCCTTGTACACACGCAGTAATAGTCCCTCCTCTCCTAAAGCTCAAAAACTAATTATCCAGCTGTTCACAGCATCATGTTTCAGGCCCTTTGGGTAGGTAGTTATGAGAAATTACAGCAGAACCAGATAGATACAGTAGAGAACTAATTTTTAAAAGTGAAGTTTATTCTAAATATGGCACCTCTTCAGTTTACCGGGGGTTAATTGAAGCAATTATATTTCTGTGGCATCTACAATATTGTTGTGTGAAGCAATAAAGGTTGTGTGGTGTTAATCACCCAATTGTTGTGAATGTCTTCATATTCTGCCATCCAACTAGAATTATTCTGGCTATTTAGAAATATAAAGGAGCCAACCTTGCCATTCAAGGAGATCCTAGTTTATCTGAATCTCGACTTCTGTCAATGTCCCAGAATAATTCCTCCCATTCAAAAAGCTGTTACTCGGTTTTGAAATTTCTAACACCCTAAACATGAAAAATTATGGCAATCTATCAAGATATGCAAGTGGATTAGAAAAAAAGTTAATCATATCTAGATAATCATGGGAACTTTTTTGAGTTAAACCAACCCCCACATCAATAAATTACAGCAACAAATCATTACAATTAATTTTACCATCACCGGCTAGGCCAACATTTATTGTCTCCCATCCCTAATTGTCCTTGAGAAGGGGCTGGTGATCTACCTTCTTGATACACCCAGTGATGTTAGGGAAGGAATTCCAGGATTTTGAAACAGCGACAGTGAAGGAACAGCGATATATTTCCAGGTCAGTGTGTGACTTGGTGAACTTCCAGAAAGAGAGACAGAATGCCCTAATAAGGGAATTGACAGGATCAATGAAAGGCTGAGAAATGGAGCAGCTACCGGGATTATTTCCACTGAAGCAGACAAGGTGAAGAGCAGATTTAATAAAGGCTTTTAAAATAATATAGGGTGAGGCAGGATCAACAATGTCCTCTGTTTACAGTCAGTAATAACCAGTCATCAATTTAAAATGGACACATTGAGGAGATAGTTCAGCAGAACATGTATGCACGAGGCTGACAAGTGGATGAGGCTATCGAAGGGCAAAGTGGATAAACATGAAAAGCAGAGGGGAGATCAGGATAGTGGAAATAGTTTTGACAAGGAGCCAATATAGAACTCATGGGTCTTTCTATTGTTATAAACATGTATGGTTCCTCGAGTTATTTGGAGAGTCTGCGATTGCATTTGCAAATAGTACAGCCCGTCATAATACTGAGGCATGTTTTTTAAAACACCCTATTAACAACATTGCAGTGTTAGAATCATCCTTGTATTTCTCAGAATTGTTATGGCGCAGAAGGCCATTTGTGTCTGCACTGGCTCTCCAAACGAACATCATAACCGTGCCATTCCCCAGCCTTTACCCCAAGCCCCTACACATTTTCTATTCAAATAATCATCTAATGCCCTCTTAAATTTCGCAATTGAATCTGCCTCCACCACATTTCCATGCAGTGCATTCCAAACCCAAACCACTCGTTATGTGGAAGAGGGTTTTGTCACATCACATCTGCTTCTTTTAAATCTGTGCTCTCATCCTGTTACAAGTGGGAACTACAACTGAATTTGAACATGTCCATTAAATCTCCTTTTAACCTTGTTCTCTCCAAGGTCCCAACCTCTCTAATCTGAAAATGAAATGAAATGAAAATCGCTTATTGTCACAAGTAGGCTTCAAATGAAGTTACTGTGAAACGCCCCTCGTCACCACATTTTGGCGCCTGTTCGGGGAGGCTGGTACGGGAATTGAACCGTGCTGCTGGCCTGCCTTGGTCTTCTTACAAAGCCAGCGGTTTAGACCTGTGCTAAACCAGCCTACCCTCTTAACTGAAGTTCCACATCCCTGGAACCATTCTTGTAAACCTGTTCTACACTCCCTACAATACATTCACATCCTTCCTAAAGTGTGGCACCCAGAACTCTACACAATAGTCAAGCTGAGGTCCAATTAGTGTTCTGTATCAGTTCAGCATATCCTCCTTGCTCTATGCCCCTATTGATAAAGGGCAGAATACTACCTGCTTTATTAAATGCTCTCTCCAGCTGTTCTGCCACCTTCAAGGATCTTTGCACATATATACCCAGGTCCCTCTGCTCCTGCACCCCTTTAAGAATTTTAGCCCTTATTTTGTATTGTCTCTCCATGTTCTTTCAACCGAAACACATTATCTCACACTTCTCCATATCAACCACCTATCTGTCCACTTTGTCTGTCCTTTTGAAGTTCTAAACTGTTCTCTATGTAGTTTACAATACTTCCAGGTTTGTGTCACCCACAAACTTTGAAATTGTCCTCTACACACCAAGATGCAGATCATTAATACATATTAGGAAAAGCAAGGGTCCCAATACCGACCACTGCAGAACACCACTCCAACTCTTCCTCCAGCCTAAAAAACATCCATTGACCATTATTCTCCGCTTCTATTCGGTGACACGGTGGCACAATTGCCGCACAGCACCAGGAACCCTGGTTCGTTTCTGACCTTGGGTGACTGTGTGGAGTTTGCAAATTCTCCCCACGTATGTGTGTGTTTCCTCGGGTGCTCTAGTTTCTTCCCACAGTCCAAAGGTGTGCAGGTTAGGTGGATTGATCATGCTAAATTGTGCCTTTTTATTTTATTTTCATGTACTTAATGATCTGTTTGAGCTACTCACAGAAAAATACTTTTCACTGTATCTCGGTACACGTGACAATAAACAAATCCAAATCAGCAACTTACTGCAGTCACTAAAAAAGGCAGAAAGGCATGTTTGATAGCGATGAATGACTAGGTACAGCTGGTTTATTAGTTCAATAATTTAAAAAATTTGACAAACTGATTCAACCATTGGAAGAACAGCCAGCATTTTTAATATTACAGTCCTATATGTTGTTCTCCACATTGTACATAAAGGGTCTGGATAGTAGCAAAACAAAACACTTGGCACAGTTATAAATAATGTCATACAAAAACAAAACAATATTCACAATTTGCAGAATGTAGTGTCTCCTGGTTACGAGTGAAATGTAAAACTAAATTACTTGCAAGTATGAAACTTAGACACGCACACAACAAAAAAAAAAACTGGTCTGGGGTGGTGATCACAGAATTTAAAGTGAGAGTAAATAACAGGCCATTCAAAGTCAAAGTACAAAGGAAAAGTCATGATGATAAATACCAGTGTGTCAAACTTTAAAGAAGAGTTGGTGCAAAGCATATCTGTAACCTCACACTCTGAACCGGTATTAATTCCTGCCTGGTCCTCATTTTCAGTGATGATGATCTGCCGCAGACATGCCTCTCAGACAAATTTCACACTCAAGAACCTTGGCGATGTGATGTTATATCCCATGTGAGCACAAACTTGCAATATGCTCCAAACTGTCAGAGAGAAAGTTTTCTTACTTTTAAAAAAAAACTGATAAGACATTCAAATTGACTAATATTACAATACTGCAAGTCTTGATATCTGTTACACTGTGAACAAACTATGTGTGCCTTCCACTACAAAATAAACAGCTATTGGAAATTATTGTACTTTGCAAACACAGGACACCCACTATTTACAAATTCACTGATCTTCCTGCTAAGGGGAAGAAGCCGAAATAACACTTCACTGTAAGCTGTTGTGATGTTTTATGTCCTACAGTCTAGGGAGCTGCCATTTTAAAAATTTATTTTTTGCCAAGCATCAGACATGCAGTGAATTCAATGGTTGATTAGTTATCAACAGCAGCAGCACCACCAGAAGCAAATGAACTACATTCCTAACTTTTTTTCTCATGGAGTTGAAAGTCAAGTTCATAGCTCCAAACTAACACTGACAAAATTACGCACTGGTAAAACTAGTTGATAAATAATTTATGTACAGATACAACCAACCTTTACACTGGCTCGACGAGCTGATTTAAAGCGTTTTGCACAGGTTTCTTGAGCTTGTTAGCATACCGAACTTTCAACTGTCTGTAAGTGTTAGTCTCCAGAAAGCAGTAGATAGACAACTGTGATTAAAACCAAAAGGCTGTAAAAGTGAATTACAGTATATTTGAGTTGAGATCTTCTTTTCTTCCCTAAGACGCGGGTTTTTTTCTTCAGTGAGACCCACTTGCCACCCTGCGCCATTCAGGCAGGACGGCAGACAAAACGCCTGCATCACACTGTGGCTGGTACTCCAGATCTGTGGTCAACCTGCAGAAGACGCTGTCCGAGTGAGGCAAGATGGATGATGCAAGCTTTTTCTCTCTCTACCTTCCAATCAAAATGTATAGTTCTGATGCTCATTGCTGCACAGTCTGCTTCAGAATTGTGCAAACCCACCCAATCATGGGCGAGTGGGTAAGACTGACAGTGATGGGGTTCAAGCTCATGATTTTCCTGTCAACGATTATTAACACCTACTTATCTAGAAATGCAAGTTGGAAATTGATTCATTCTTTAACATCATGATTAAAAGAGAAAAAGAAAGTATTTAGAATAAACGAACAGCTGATACAAAAGGATTTTAGATGTTACCTCTGCACACAACCTTGGATGAGCGGTTTCTGTCATTCTGCTATGAAATTTAAAGTACCATGTAAATAATGCTCAACAAGCAGCACAATTGAAACAGACACATTTCTGCATGTGATTTGGAGCAACCAAACAAATGGGTCAGAATCAGGGTTCCAGAATTCATGCCTCATTGTTTCTCTGACACTGAAATCAGAGCTAAACATAATGATATGTTAAAAACTAATTTCTTTGAAAAGCAGTCTGCAAAAAGGTCCCATTCGGCCATCCGCTTATATCACAGTTTGATCATAATGGGGAAAAGAAACAGGCAGCAAAACTGTCCCTGTTTAATTTCTGAATGTGACGGATCCAGAGGATGTCACCTCCCCTCAGCAATACATTTGCATTGTAGATACTGGAGAAGGAAATGAAGGAAATGTGTCTGGCACCAGTTCAAAGGGTTGACGGTGATTCACCCTGTGGGTTTGGATCCCACTACACAAGCTGATAGCCGCTGCCCGATGACTGATCATAGTCTATTGTATACTGATGTGTCCAGTCCACCATCACAGGGCGAAAGAGACCAAAACATCTAAATTCGAAGAAGTCTATTATATTCCTCACGCAACCATGGCTGGTGGAAGGGAGAAAAACAGAGAGAAAAAAACAATTCAATCATCTGAATGAATCACAATTGCTTAGAATTGACAGCACATTTGGTCAAACATTCCATATTGGCATTTATGTTCCCCTCAAGTCTCCACCCATCCCTCTCGTCTCACCCCATTCACACGTCCTCATAGTTCTTCCTCATATGTTCATCTAGTTTCCCCTCAAATATATCTCTTCTATTCATCTCAGCCACTTCCTGTAGTAGTGGGTTCCACATCTCACCACTCTCTGGGAAAATAAATTTCTCCTGAACTCCTTATTGAATTTATTAGTTATTTTGTCTTATATCTATGCTCCCAAATTTTGGTCTCTTCCACAAATGGAAATGTTTTCGTTGATGATCCTAATAATAATAATAATCTTTATTGTCACAAGTAGGCTTACATTAACACTGCAATGAAGTTACTGCGAAAAGCCCCTAGTTGCCACATTCCTATCCCCAACCTGTTCAGCCTTTCCTGCTCTCAGGTCTGGTATTGTGGGAAGCAGGGAATTATTTGAAACATAGTAAAAAGATCTCTAAATAAACTCCTCATAAAGTCTTTATCTGGCTGATCTCTTCACTGAGAGGCTGTATAAATTTTAATTCAATTTACCTCAAGATCAATGTTAGTACCACACTGAAATATTTACATAGTTACTTACTTGAAGGGACTTTCAATAGTGGTTGTTGTAACTTTAAAGTGCTTGTAGCGTCTTGCATTCATCCTTTCATTTGTGGTTATTCCAAGGCAAGCGATCTTCATCAATCAGAAATAAACCAGTTAACATTTCAAAGGGGTGACTACTTTCACAAAGCAGTGTCATTTAAAAAAAGATTTAGAGTACTCAATTCTTTTTTTCCAATTAAGGGGCAATTTAATGTGGCCAATTCCCCCATCTTGCACATCTTTTTGGGTAGTGTGGGTGAAACCCACGCAGACACGGAGAGAATGTGCAAACTCCATATGGACAGTGGCTCGGGGCCGGGATCGAACCCGGGTCCCTCAGCGCCCCGAGTCAGCAGCGCTAACCACTGCGCCGCCCTAGCAGCGTCATTTTAATGAATATTCCTACAAGCATTTGGAAACCATTCCCAGGCTTTTTCTTCAAATTTAAATAGAAGTTTCAGCCTTTTGAAATCATGCAGCAGCAACAACTTTCATTTCTTTCGAGCTCTTAACATAGTAAAACACCCCAAGCTGTTTCACAGGTGTGTCATCAAACAGAAGTGAGACAGAGTAATACAAGGAGGTCTCAGGATAGCCAACCAAAAAGGGCTAAGTTTTAAGGAGCACCTTATAGGAGGAGCGAAGGCTAGAGATGTGGAAAGGTTTAGGGAGGGAATTCCAGAGCTTCGGGCCTTAGCACGGCTGATAATCGTGCAACAGTTAAAACTAGGAACGCGCAGAGACAGAGATCATGGAGTGTAGTGGGATTGGAGGAGGCCACTGAGACCCTCATAAGGCCATGGGGGGATTGGATGACAATTTTAAAGCAAAAGCTTTGCTGGACTGGTAACCAGTGTAGATCCACAAGCACAGGGCTGTTGGGTAAATTAGACTCGATGCAAGTTAAGATGCTGGCAGCAACATTTTGGACAAATTCAAATTTATATATTGGAACAGTGTAAAAATTGACAGGAAGCATTTATCATCTATTTTTTTAAAATCCATTTACTCTCGATAACATAAGAGCAAAGTTTGATTTTCTGGGCCTTGTCAACACAGGAAGGGTCTGGATCAGTTTGGGAAGGGAAAGAACAGTTCCCCAGTTTACCTGATACATCTGACACATGAGTAACACCGCGACCCACAGGAAGTGAAAGAGACTATTCAGAAACATCCAGAAAACCCATGGGGAGCAGCTCGCAATTTCAGTGATGTATGTCCAGAATCCATCTTTTGGGTAGTTGGTCTCACAGTGGACACTCCAGTCTAAATGAAAAAATTAACTGGCCATAAATATCTCCCAGGAACAATAGGAAGCAGAACAGATTCTAGTCGGTGTGCATTACTTACATAAGAAACAGCCATAAATCATCCAAATGATCATTCCTAATAGGAAAAACAGATATCCAATAAAGTATCTGTGGTTCCCCGCTCCTAGAAAACAGGGAAAAGGTTCAGCTATAACTTCAGACGGTTTTATGATTTTAGATGATAACCTTCACAAACTGCCGTTTAATTCAGTAACAAATAAAAATCAAAAGGGGTAAAAACAAAAGGATGAAGGTCTGTGATAGGGTGGAAAGCTGGAGGAATTAAATGACAAAAGGGATATGTACTTCCAATTCTGCTGAAAGGTCATCGACCTGAAACATTAACTCTTTTTCTCTTCACAGCCGAGTGCCTCTAGTATTTTTGGTTTGATTAGTTATTCATGACTTGCATCCTATCTAATATGAATGTACCAGAACTCAAAGATTATCTTTTTAAACTCCTGCAATTCTTTTAGGATTTGACCCATTTCTTATTTACATCACTGATAATCCTCGCAGAGTTGAAGCTCATGGAGCTAAAGGAAAATCATTGACTCAGTTTGGAAACTGTCTAGGCAGGAAGAGACACTAGGGATAATGAGTACTGACTCTAATTGACAGGATGTGACCGAAAAAAGATAACACGATACTCTCGAAACGTTGAAAAGCCTGAAACCTGGGGGTTTCATTTACATCGATCATTAAAATGTCATGAACAGATACAGAAAACAACCAAAATAGATACTAGAAGGCTGGCCTGTATATCTCAAAGACTCAAATACCTATGGGTAGAAGTCATGCTTCAGCTCTAAAAGCTCTGGTTAGACCTGAAGTCACTGAGCAGTTCTGGGCACCACACTTTAAACAGACGGTGGCGCAGTATTATGGTCTTTGGATTAATAATCCAAAGATCCAGGATCTGGTGATCCGGGTTCAAATCCCACCATGGCAGATGGTGAAATTTGAATTCAATACAAATTCGGAACTGAAAGTCTAATGATGGCCATGGAACCATTGTCGATTACTGTAGAAACCCATCTGGCTCACTAATGTGCTTTCGGGAAGGAAATCTCCCACCCTCACCTGGTCTGGCCAACCCGGGACTCCAGACTCACAGCAAAGTGGTTGACTCTTAAATGCCATCTGAAACCTGCCTAACAAACGACTCGGTTCACAGGCCATTAGGGATGGGCAATAAAATGCTGGCCTTGCCAGCGATGCCCATGCCCCCTGAATAAATACAAATATGTGCTTTCAGGAAAGTGCTGTTGATATTTACCAATATTGTAGCTGTCCTACAGGATTGAATGTGATGTAATTGACTTCAGGAAGCAAAGTACTGTACACACCCCTGTCAGCATCAACGGGGCCGAGGTGGAGATGGTTAGCAGTTTCAAATTCCTAGGGGTGCACATCTCCAAAAATCTGTCCTGGTCCACCCACGTCGACGCTACCACCAAGAAAGCACAACAGCGCCTATACTTCCTCAGGAAACTAAGGAAATTCGGCATGTCCACATTGACGCTTACCAACTTTTACAGATGCACCATAGAAAGCATCCTATCAGGCTGCATCACAGCCTGGTATGGCAACTGCTCGGCCCAGGACCGCAAGAAACTTCAGAGAGTCGTGAACCCAGTCCATCACACGAACCTGCCTCCCATCCATTGACTCCATCTACACCTCCTGCTGCCTGGGGAAAGCGGGCAGTATAATCAAAGATGCCTCCCACCCGGCTTACTCTTCCAGCTTCTTCCATCGGGCAGGAGATACAGAAGTCTGAGAACACGCACGAACAGACTCAAAAACAGCTTCTTCCCCACTGTCACCAGACTCCTAAATGACCCTCTTAATTATGGACTGACTTCATTAACACTACACCCTGTATGCTTCATCCGATGCCGGTGCTTATGTAGTTACATTGTATATGTTGTGTTGCCGATTATGTATTTTCTTTTATTCCCTTTTCTTCTCATGTACTTAATGATCTGTTGAGCTGCTCGCAGAAACATACTTTTCACTGTACCTCGGTACACGTGACAATAAACAAATCCAATCCAATCCAAAAATGTTTTTCACCTTTGAGTCAGGAGCTGGACGTGTGGTGGAGGCAGGGTTAATCGAGGCATTCAAGAGGGCATTAGATGATTATTTGAATAGAAACAATGAGCAGTGGTACAGGGAAAATGCAGCGGAATGGCGCTAAGTTATAATGTTCATTTGGAGAGCCGGTGTAGACATAATGGGCCAAATGGCTGCCTTCTCCGCCGTAACAATTCTGTGATTCTGTGAATTAGGAGGAAAGGTTACACAAAATAGGCTTGAATTCCCTGGAAGTTAGAAGGTTGAGGATGATTTGATTAAAATTTTCAGGTTATTAAGGGGAACAGATGGGGTAGACAGAGAGAAACTATTTTCTCTGGTTAGTGAATCCAGGATGAGGGACATAGTCTAAACATTATAACCAGACCTAACAAGAATGAAATTGGGAAACACTCCTACACATGAAGGGTTGTGGAGGCGAAGAACTCTCTTCGGCAAATGACCATTGATGCTAGATCAATTGTTAATTTTAAAATAGTGATTGATGGTTTTCTGTTGTGTGAAGGTATTAAAGGGATATGGGGTAAAAGCAGGTATATGGAGTTAGTTTTCAGGCCAGTCATAATCTTGTTGAACAGGTTTGAGGGTCTAAATTATCTATTTCTATTTCGATGAGCTGATAGCCATCAGGGAAGGTTGAAGAGATTATGGCTGTTTTCTCCAGAAGGTGAACTGAAAACATTTCTTTAAAATTGTGAGCTGACATCAGTAAAGCGTTTCCAGTTATCAGGAGGGAATTCCAACCAAAGGGTCATAAATATAAAGTCATCCTGAAGCATTAACTCTCGTTTTCTTCAGGGACTCCCTGACCTGCAGAATATTCTTTTTAAAAAAATATTTATTCAAAGCATTTTCATAAACAAACAAAAGCAGAAGAAAAATGATACAACATTATAAATGGCCAACACCCACTCCCTCCCACTCCCCCAATATTGCCCCTTCTCCCATCCTGCCTTCCCCACTTTAACCCCCTTACCTCCCCCTTTGCTGACCCCTCAGTCCTCGATTCGCGAAGCCAACACCTTTGCATCTATGCTCAGTATCAATATCGTTCGGTAATGATGTCCCTTCCATTGTTTGCAATGGGCAAGGTGCAGACCATACCCAACAAGCCCTTCAGAAAATTATGCCCATAGCGTCTGTTTTAACTGAACAAAATAAGCGAATACCGTTTGCCGGTTCATTGCTCAGGGCAATACCTTGGCCAGAGTGAAGCTGCTGGTTTAAATTTTTAAACAATGCGTGGCAGTAAACTGTCAGTCAGTTATCACTAACTTTACGACAGTCCACTTTCCAACTAATCAGCACCCAAGGGGCTATTAGGGATGGTCAATAAATGCTGGCCTAGCTAGTGACACTCACATCCCATGAAATACATTTTTTTAAATGCTTAAACATAATGGGAGAATCGCCGGGGGGGGGGGGGGGGGGGGGTGGCGTGAATTCCGCCCCTGCCAGCAGCCGAATTCTCCGGCACTGGAGATTCGGCGGGGCCGGGAATCACGCCGGTCGGCGGGTCCCCCCCGGCGATTCTCCGGACCGCGATGGGCCAAAGTCCTGCTGCTTCTAGGCCAGTCCCGCCGGCGCAAATTGAACCAGGTCCCTTACAGGCGGGACCTGGTGGCGCGGGCGGGCTCCGGGTTCCTGTGGGGGGTGGCGGGGGGCGTGGGGTGATCTGGCCCTGGGGGGTGCCCCCACGGTGACCTGGCCCGCGATTGGGGCCCACCGATCTGCGGACGGGCCTGTGCCGTGGGGGCACTCTTTTCCTACGTGCCGACCATCAGCCTCCGCCATGGCCGACGCGTAGGTGAACCCCACCCGCGCATGCGCGGAGTTGACGTCAGCAGCTGCTGACGCTCCCGGGCATGCACGGACACACGCCGGCCGGCGGAGTCCCTTCGACCCCAGCTGGCGTGGTGCCAAAGGCTTTCCACGCCAGCCGGCGGGGCGCCAACCACTCTGGGGCGGGCCTAGCTCCTAAAGGTGCAGAGGATTCCGCACCTTTGGGGCGGCCCGACGCCGGAGTGGTTCACGCCACTCCGTCCCGCCGGGACCCCCCACCCTGCCGGGTAGGGGAGAATCCCGCCCAATGTCTTTTTTCAGCAATACTCAAGAACCTACAATATTTTACGTTTGTGTTGTGGTCATAAATGTAATATAGTCCCTAATGAATCCAATAAGGAATTCAGAGAAATTCCCTGGGAGTGATTGCGGTGAATATATGAATTCAAGTGAAAGTTAAATAAACACATGAGGGAGAAAGAAACACAAGTCATAGACTCAGAATTTACAGTGCAGAAGGAGGCCATTCAGTCCATCGAGTCTGCACCAGCCCTCAGAAAGAGCACCCTACCCAAGCCCACACCTTCACACTATTCCCGTAACCCAGTAACCCCACCCAACCTACCTGATCCGACTCCTGGGACCCCAGCCCCCTGCAACAATAGTTTAAGTACTCCCCAACAAAACGAGCAAAAATCCCTGCAAGGACATTGGTCCCAGCTCTGCCTGGGTGCAACCCATCCAGTTCGTGCAGGTCCTACCTCCCCAGAGCCGGTCCCAGCACCTCAAGAATCTGAATCCCTCCAGACAGGGTTTGATGAAATAGGGTGGGACGACACTCAAAGAGTTATAGTCGTAGTGTTACCAGTGCATAAGTGCCCCTTCAGCCCATCGTGTCTGCACTTAAAAAAAACATCGCTAAATCTACACTCATCCCTTTCCTGAACCTGGCTCATAGCCTCAAATGTTATGACATTTCAAGTGCTCACCCACATACTTTTTAAAGGCTGTGATGTTACCTGCCTTTACTATCCTCCCAGGCAATGCATTCCAGACTTCCACCACCCTCAAGATGAAAAAATATTTCTTTAAATCCCCTCCAAAACCCTTATCTTAAAATTATGCCCCCTTGTTATTGACCCTTCAGCCAAGGAGAACAGCTGCTTCCCAACCAAACTGCCCATATCCCTCATAATCTTATACACCTCAATCAGGTCAGTCTTCTCTGTTCTAAAGAATACAACCCATACTTATCCAACCTCACTTCATAGCTCCATCCCAGGCAACATCCTGCTGAATCTCCTCTCCACCCGCTCCAATGCAATAACATCCTTCCTATTGTGAGGTAACCAGAATTGCACAGAGTACTGTGGCCTAACTAAAGTTTTGTACACCTCCAACATAGCCTTCCTGCTCTTATAATCTATGTCATAACTGATAAAAGCAAGTGTCCCATATGCCTTCTTAACTACTCTATTAACATGTCCATATCACCTTCAGGGATCTGTGGACAAGCACCCCAAGATCCCTCTATCTGTCTGAGCTTACTAGTGTCCTGCCCATTGAGTGCTCCCTTGTCTTTTTACTCCTTCCAAAATGTATCATCTCGCACTTTTCAGAGTTAAATTCCATCTGCCACTGATATAACTATCTAATCCCAACCCATCTACACGTTCTACAATCTAAGACCTTGTCTACAAAATTGAGAGGTATGGACAGGGTGGATAGCAACAAGCTTTTTCCAAGAGTGGGGGTGTCAATTACAAGGGGTCACAATTTCAAGGCGAGAGGGGGAAAGTTTAAGGGAGATGTGCATGGAAAGTTTTTTACGCAGAGGGTGGTGGGTGCCTGGAACGCTTTGCCAGCGGAGGTGGTCGTGGCGGGCACGATTGCATCATTTAAGATGCATCTAGACAGATATATGAATGGGCAGGGAACAGAGGGAAGTAGATCCTTGGAAAATAGGCGACAGGTTTAGATAAAGGGTCTGGATTGGTGCAGGCTGGGAGGGCCGAAGGGCCTGTTCCTGTGCTGTAATTTTCTTTGTTCTTCCGAACCATTAACTACTCTGCCAATCTTCGTCTCATCTGCAAACTTGCTTATCATTCCTCCCACATTCTCATCTGTATCTTTTATATATATTTTGACCAATAAGGGACCTAACATTGATCCCTGTGATGCCACTTGACACCGGCCTCCAGTCACTCTAATAACCTACTATCACCACCTTCTGTCACCTACCATTAAGCCAGTTTTGGATTCAACTTGTAAAGTTACCTTGGATCCCATGTGCTTTTACCTTTGTTATCTCCCATGTGAGACCTTGTCAATGGCTTTGCTGAAATCCATATAAACTACATCAACTAAAGTTAAATAAACACATGAGGGAGAAAGAAACACAAGTCATAGACTCAGAATTTACAGTGCAGAAGGAGGCCTACCTTCATCTACACACCTGATTATCGCTTCAGAAAATTCAATCAAATTTGTAAGGCACAAACAACCTCCCTCTGACAGCCATGCTGACTATCGCTGATCAAATCTTGCCTCTCTAAGTGGCGATTAATTCTCTCCTTCGCAATTTTCTCCAATTGTTTCCGTGCCATTGTTGTGAGACTCACTGGTCTGTAATTTCTTGGTTTTATCTCTACCACCCTTCTTGAAAAGTGGAATCACATTAGCTATCCTCCAATACTCTGTTGCCTCCCCGTGGCCAGAGAGGGATTCAAAATGTGGGTCAGAACCCATGTCATTCCCTCCCTTGCCTGAGATATAACTCATCTGGATCTGGATCTTTTAAGCCTGCCAAAACTTCCAAAATCTCCTCACTCCCATGACAAACTGTTCAAGAAGAACCTCACCGTTCTCTCCCCGAGTGAAGACGGAGATGAAGTATTCGTTTAACACCCTACCAATGTCCTCTGGCTCCACAGGCCCTACTCTTTTCCTAATCATCCACTTCCCCTTAATATACTTATAGAATATTTTGGGATTCTCCCTAATATTACCCGCCAGTGCTTTTGTATCCCTCCTCTTTGCTCTCCTAACTGCTTTCTCAGTCCCCCTTGCATTTTCTATACTCCACTAAGGCCTATTTCCCTTTGTCCTGTCGGTTTAGCTCAGTTGGCTGGACAGCTGGTTCGTGATGCAGAGCGACATTAGCGCGAGTTCAATTCCTGTACCGGCTGAGATTATTCATGAAGGCCTCACCTTCTCAACCTTGCCCCTCGCCTGAGGTGTGGTGATCCTCAGGTTAAACCACCATCTCAAAGGGGAAAGCAGCCTATGGTCATCTGGGACTATGATGATTTTACTTCACCTGCCAAAACCTCTCTTTCTTATCCAGTCCGGTAAATTCCTAGACATTCAGGGTTCTCTTATCTTGTTGCTCCTATATTTCACCCTAAAGGGACCACGTTGGGCCTGTACTTTCCCCATTTATTTTTTGAATGCTGTCCCACTGTTCTGCTGTAGATTTTCCCACAAGATGCCGTTCCCAGTCTACTTTGGCTAGATCCTGCCTTATTTTAACAAAATCTGATCCCCCCCCCCCCCCCCCCCCACCCCCAATCCAAAATCGTTTTTTGCAGATCATCTTTTTCCTTTTCCATAACCAACTTACATTGCACTGTGTTGTGGTCGCTATCAATATAATGCTCCCCCACTGCCACATCGAACAAATGCCGTTCCCCAGAAATAGATCCAGCACTGTGTTGTCTCTTATTGGACCTTCTACATATTGACATAAAAAGCTCTTCTGAATACATGTCAAGAAATCTGCCCCCTCCAAATCCTTTGCAACATGACTATTCCAATTAGTGTTGGGGAAGTTGAAATCCCCTAATATAATTACCCTATTATTATTTTTACACACCTCCATTTGGAGCAAAACACAGCATAGACGAGTTGGGCTAAATGGTTTGTTTCTCTAAAGTACATTCTATATAATCGTGCTTTTGCTTAACCTTTTACCGCGGTGTTCACTGGTATTAGCTCTGGCTATTTCCCCAAAATGCTTTAAGATCAGTATGAATGCTGAGACTTACCCACACAGTTACCAACCCATGGACAGTGATGGTCGAACTTGGCAATGCACCTGTTGCACACGGCGCAATGCTTGGACCGAACAGGTTTCTGGATCTGATCAGAAAACATAAAAGCACTTTGAAATAGAGTATGCACACTTCTGTTGCGAAGGAATGTAACTGTTTTTGTAGTCACTGGATGGATGCATGTCATTGATGATAGATTTTGGTGATTTAAAAAAATTAATTCAGAGGACATGGTGTCAGTGGTACGGCCAGCAGTTTTTGTCTATCTCTGATTTGCTTCTCAAGAAAGTGGTGGAGAGCCATCTTCTTGAATGCAACTCAGTGGCTTGCTTGGCCATTTCAGAAGAAATTTAATAATCAACCCGATTGTTGCGGGTCTGGAGTTCCATATAGGCCAGATCGGGTAAAGGCAGCAGATTTCTTACTCTGAAGGACATGAGTGAAGATGCGTTTTTATAGCAGTTCATTAACTTCATGATCACCATTACATGGACTAGCTTTTTATTCCAGATTTAGGCCACTTGGGACTGAGGTAAACAAAACGTCTTCACTCAAAGGGTGGTGAACCTGTGGCATTTTCTACCATGGAGATCTGTGGAGGTAGTCACTGAATATATTCAAGAAGGAAATTGATATATTTCTAGACACTAAAGGCATCAAAGAATATAGAGAGAGCATGGGAATATGGCGTTGAGATAGAGGATCAGCAATGATTATACTGAATGGTGGAGCAGGCTCAAAAGGGCTGCATGGCCTACTCCTGTTCTGATTTTCTACGTTTCTTTATTTATTAATTAATTGAATTTAAATTTCTCTAGCCGCTATTTGAACTCGTAAACTCATGCCTCATATATTGTTACGAAGTCTTACAACACCAGGTTAAAGTCCAACAGGTTTGTTTCGATGTCACTAGCTTTCGGAGCGCTGCTCCTTCCTCAGGTGAATGAAGAGGTCTGTTCCAGAAACACATATATAGACAAATTCAAAGATGCCAGATAATGCTTGGAATGCGACCATTAGCAGGTGATTAAATCTTTACAGATCCAGAGATGGGGTAACCCCAGGTTAAAGAGGTGTGAATTGTATCAAGCCAGGACAGTTGGTAGGATTTCGCAGGCCAGATGGTGGGGGATGAATGTAATGTGACATGAATCCCAGGTTCCGGTTGAGGCCGCACTCATGTGTGCGGAACTTGGCTATAAATTTCTGCTCGGCGATTCTGCGTTGTCGCGGGTCCTGAAGGCCGCCTTGGAGATCAGAGGCTGAATGCCCTTGACTGCTGAAGTGTTCCCCGACTGGAAGGGAACATTCCTGCCTGGTGATTGTTGCGCGATGTCCATTCATTCGTTGTCGCAGCGTCTGCATGGTCTCGCCAATGTTGGCCTTCAGGACCCGCGACAACGCAGAATCGCCGAGCAGAAACTTATAGCCAAGTTCCGCACACATGAATGCGGCCTCAACCGGGACCTGGGATTCATGTCGCATTACATTCATCCCCCACCATCTGGCCTGCGAAATCCTACCAACTGTCCTGGCTTGATACAATTCACACCTCTTTAACCTGGGGTTACCCCACCTCTGGATCTGTAAAGATTTAATCACCTGCTAATGCTCGCATTCCTAGCATCTATTAGAAGTCTAGTGCTAGGAAACAGATAGTTGACAGTAACTTTGAAATTTAAAAAAAATATATTTTAAAAAAAAAAGACAAATTTGAATTTTAATTTTAATTAATTGACGCAATGTCAGTTAGAGGGGTGCTGTGCTCTGACTGTGAGATGTGGCAGGTCCGGGAGGCTTCCAGCGTCCCGGATGGCTTCATCTGCAGAAAGTGCACCCAACTGGAGCTCCTCACAGACCGCATGGTTCGGTTGGAGCAGCAATTGGATGCACTTAGGAGCATGCAGGTGGCGGAAAGCGTCATAGATCGCAGTTATGTAAATGTGGTCACACCCAAGGTGCAGGCAGAGAAATGGGTGACCACCAAAAGGGCAGGCAGTCAGTGCAGGAATCCCCTGTGGTTGTCCCCCTCTCGAACAGATATACCCCTTTGGATACTGTCGGGGGGGGATAGCCTATCAGGGGAAAACAGCAGCAGCCAGAGCAGTGGTACCACGGCTGGCTCTGATGTTCAGAAGGGAGGGTCAAAGCGCAGAAGAGTAATAGTAATAGAGGACTCTATAGTCAGGGGCACAGATAGGCGCTTCTGTGGACGTGAAAGAGACTCCAGGATGGTATGTTGCCTCCCTGGTGCCAGGGTCCAGGATGTCTCCGAACGGGTAGAGGGAATCCTGAAGGGGGAGGGCAAACAGGCAGAGGTCGTTGTACATATTGGTACTAACGACATAGGCAGGAAGGGGCATGAGGTCCTGCAGCAGGAGTTCAGGGAGCTAGGCAGAAAGTTAAAAGACAGGACCTCGAGGGTTGTAATCTCGGGATTACTCCCTGTGCCACGTGCCAGTGAGGCTAGAAATAGGAAGATAGAGCAGATAAACACGTGGCTAAACAGCTGGTGTAGGAGGGAGGGTTTCCATTATCTGGACCACTGGGAGCTCTTCCGGGGCAGGTGCGACCTGTATAAGAAGGACGGGTTGCATCTAAACCGGAGAGGCGTAAATATCCTGGCCGCGAGGTTTGCTAGTGTCACACGGGAGGGTTTAAACTAGTATGGCAGGGGGGTGGGCACGGGAGCAATAGGTCAGAAGGTGAGAGCATTGAGGGAGAACTAGGGAATAGGGACAGTGTGGCTCTGAGGCAGAGCAGACGGGGAGAAGTTGCTGAACACAGCGGGTCTGGTGGCCTGAAGTGCATATGTTTTAATGCAAGGAGCATTACGGGTAAGGCAGATGAACTTAGAGCTTGGATTAGTACTTGGAACTATGATGTTGTTGCCATTACAGAGACCTGGTTGAGGGAAGGGCAGGATTGGCAGCTAAACGTTCCAGGATTTAGATGTTTCAGGGGGGATAGAGGGGGATGTAAAAGGGGCGGCGGAGTTGCGCTACTTGTTCGGGAGAATATCACAGCTGTACTGCGAGAGGACACCTCAGAGGGCAGTGAGGCTATATGGGTAGAGATCAGGAATAAGAAGGGTGCAGTCACAATGTTGGGGGTATACTACAGGCCTCCCAACAGCCAGCGGGAGATAGAGGAGCAGATAGGTAGACAGATTTTGGAAAAGAGTAAAAACAACAGGGTTGTGGTGATGGGAGACTTCAACTTCCCCAATATTGACTGGGACTCACTTAGTGCCAGGGGCTTAGACGGGGCGGAGTTTGTAAGGAGCATCCAGGAGGGCTTCTTAAAACAATATGTAGACAGTCCAACTAGGGAAGGGGCGGTACTGGACCTGGTATTGGGGAATGAGCCCGGCCAGGTGGTAGATGTGTCAGTAGGGGAGCATTTCGGTAACAGTGACCACAATTCAGTAAGTTTTAAAGTACTGGTGGACAAGGATAAGAGTGGTCCGAGGATGAATGTGCTAAATTGGGGGAAGGCTAATTATAACAATATTAGGCGGGAACTGAAGAACATAGATTGGGGGCGGATGTTTGAGGGCAAATCAACATCTGACATGTGGGAGGCTTTCAAGTGGCAGTTGAAAGGAATACAGGACCGGCATGTTCCTGTGAGGAAGAAAGATAAATATGGCAATTTTCGGGAACCTTGGATGACGAGTGATATTGTAGGCCTCATCAAAAAGAAAAAGGAGGCATTTGTCAGGGCTAAAAGGCTGGGAACAGACGAAGCCTGCGTGGAATATAAGGAAAGTAGGAAGGAACTTAAGCAAGGAGTCAGGAGGGCTAGAAGGGGGTCACGAAAAGTCATTGGCAAATAGGGTTAAGGAAAATCCCAAGGCTTTTTACACGTACATAAAAAGCAAGAGGGTAGCCAGGGAAAGGGTTGGCCCACTGAAGGATAGGCAAGGGAATCTATGTGAGGAGCCAGAGGAAATGGGCGAGGTACTAAATGAATAATTTGCATCAGTATTCACCAAAGAGAAGAAATTGGTAGATGTTGAGTCTGGAGAAGGGGGTGTAGATAGCCTGGGTCACATTGTGATCCAAAAAGACGAGGTGTTGGGTGTCTTAAAAAATATTAAGGTAGATAAGTCCCCAGGGCCTGATGGGATCTACCCCAGAATACTGAAGGAGGCTGGAGAGGAAATTGCTGAGGCCTTGACAGAAATCTTTGGATCCTCGCTGTCTTCAGGGGATGTCCCGGAGGACTGGAGAATAGCCAATGTTGTTCCTCTGTTTAAGAAGGGTAGCAAGGATAATCCCGGGAACTACAGGCCGGTGAGCCTTACTTCAGTGGTAGGGAAATTACTGGAGAGAATTCTTCGAGACAGGATCTACTCCCATTTGGAAGCAAATGGACGTATTAGTGAGAGGCAGCACGGTTTTGTGAAGGGGAGGTCGTGTCTCACTAACTTGATAGAGTTTTTCGAGGAGGTCACTAAGATGATTGATGCAGGTAGGGCAGTAGATGTTGTCTATATGGACTTCAGTAAGGCCTTTGACAAGGTCCCTCATGGTAGACTAGTACAAAAGGTGAAGTCACACGGGATCAGGGGTGAGCTGGCAAGGTGGATACAGAACTGGCTAGGCCATAGAAGGCAGAGAGTAGCAATGGAGGGATGCTTTTCTAATTGGAGGGCTGTGACCAGTGGTGTTCCACAGGGATCAGTGCTGGGACCTTTGCTCTTTGTAGTATATATAAATGATTTGGAGGAAAATGTAACTGGTCTGATTAGTAAGTTTGCAGACGACACAAAGGTTGGTGGAATTGCGGATAGCGATGAGGACTGTCGGAGGATACAGCAGGATTTAGATTGTCTGGAGACTTGGGCGGAGAGATGGCAGATGGAGTTTAATCCGGACAAATGTGAGGTAATGCATTTTGGAAGGTCTAATGCAGGTAGGGAATATACAGTGAATGGTAGAACCCTAAAGAGTATTGAAAGTCAAAGAGATCTAGGAGTACAGGTCCACAGGTAATTGAAAGGGGCAACACAGGTGGAGAAGATAGTCAAGAAGGCATACGGCATGCTTGCCTTCATTGGCCGGGGCATTGAGTATAAGAATTGGCAAGTCATGTTGCAGCTGTATAGAACCTTAGTTAGGCCACACTTGGAGTATAGTGTTCAATTCTGGTCGCCACACTACCAGAAGGATGTGGAGGCTTTAGAGAGGGTGCAGAAGAGATTTACCAGAATGTTGCCTGGTATGGAGGGCATTAGCTATGAGGAGCGATTGAATAAACTCGGTTTGTTCTCACTGGAACGAAGGAGGTTGAGGGGAGACCTGATAGAGGTATACAAAATTATGAGGGGCATAGACAGAGTGGATAGTCAGAGGCTTTTCCCCAGGGTAGAGGGGTCAATTACTAGGGGGCATAGGTTTAAGGTGAGAGGGGCAAGGTTTAGAGTAGATGTACGAGGCACGTTTTTTACGCAGAGGGTAGTGGGTGCCTGGAACTCGCTACCGGAGGAGGTAGTGGAAGCAGGGACGATAGGGACATTTAAGGGGCATCTTGACAAATATATGAATAGGCTGGGAATAGAAGGATGCGGACCCAGGAAGTGTAGAAGATTGTAGTTTAGTCGGGCAGCATGGTTGGCACGGGCTTGGAGGGCCGAAGGGCCTGTTCCTGTGCTGTACATTTCTTTGTTATTTGTTTGTTCATTGTTTGGCATCTTTGAATTTGTCTATATATGTGTTTCTGGAACAGACCTCTTCATTCACCTGAGGAAGGAGCAGCGCTCCGAAAGCTAGTGACATCGAAACAAACCTGTTGGACTTTAACCTGGTATTGTAAGACTTCTTACTGTGCTCACCCCAGTCCAACGCTGGCATCTCCACATCATATATTGTTGCCGTACCACTTGTTCTCTGCCCCAAGCCTTTGCACCTTGAAGAATAGGCATAACCCAAGAATCTGGCACAATATTAACAGCATTCTAAGGAGGGAAGCACTCGCTTGGAATAGGGCATGAGTGAAGGACTAGAGCCAAAGCCACTTATGCTATTTAAGATTTCCACCATTCTCAGTACTTTTCTCTGACACTCATCTGATCTGCTAAGGACCAACTTGTTTTCTAGTTTTATACATTGTAGTGGATTAAAAAGTTCAATTTTAAAGCGTAAACTCATTTAATATGCAGCTGATTTCCTGTTTACAATATCAGAATTAAATACAAAATTTATAAAAACTTGGTGAGTTAAAAACAAAGTAATTGTTTATTTAGATTAGACAAGTGTACTGATAATGCAGAGTGTACTATGTGAAATACTGAGGTCTTCTTATTTTAAAATCCCAGTAAGTATTTCAGGCTAGGATGGAGAAAGGTAACTGAAAAATGAAAGAGATAAAACAAATGAAAAAGCAAGTTATATCTTACCAAACATGTGCTGCAAAATATACTCAGATCCAAGTGCCCAGATTCAGCCAGATCTACAATTGTCTGGGATAGAAGAATAAATACAACAGCAAAAATAAGCTATGTCTTGCTCAATGCTTGAATTTTAATTTACCTCATACAATGACATATAGCCACAACGACTTCCATATGTACAGGGGGCGGGATTCTCCCCTACACCGGCGGGGCGGGGGGTCCTGGCGGGACGGAGTGGCGTGAACCACTCAGGCGTCGGGCCGCCCCAAAGGGTGGAATCCTCCGCACCTTTGGGGGCTAGGCCTGCCCCGGAATGGTTGGCGCCCCGCCAGCTGGCGTGGAAGGCCTTTGGCGCCACGCCATCTGGGGCCGACGGGACTCTGCCGGCCGGCGCGAGTCCGCGCATGCGCGGAGGGGGTGTCACCTACGCGTCGGCCATGGCGGAGGCTGATGGCCGGAGCGTAGGAAAAGAGTGCCCCCACAGCACAGGCCCGCCCGCGGATCGGTGGGCCCCGACCGCAGGCCAGGCCACCGTGGGGGCACCCCCCCGGGGCCAGATCACCCCATGCCCCCCCCCAGGACCCCGGAGCCCGCCCGCGCCTCTAGTTCCCGCCGGTAAGGGACCTGGTTCAATTTACGCCGGTGGGACTGGCATAGAAGCAGCGGGACTTCGGCCATCGCGGGCTAGAGAATCGCCAGGGGAGTCCGCCGACCGGCGCTATTCCCACCCCCGCCGAATCTCCGATGCCGGAGAATTCGGCGGCCGGCGGGATTCACGGCGGGGGATCGGAGAATCCCGCCCAGTGTCTTTTAACACAGTAAAATGTCAGAAGATACTTCACAGAAAGATAATCCAACAAAAACTGATTCAGAGCCAGAAGAGATGACATTAGGACAGATGATCAAATGTTAGGCCAAAGAGAAAGGTTTTAATTAACGAGCAGAGAGAGGGATGGAGAAGGGAAGGGGTTTAGGGAGGGAATCCCAGAGCATCAAGCAGAGGCAGCTACAGCCACAGCGGGTGGAACATAGGAACAGGAGGAGTAGGCCATTCAGCCCCTCGAGCGTGTGTCCCCCATTTAATGAAATCATGGCTTATGTGTGCCCTAACTCTATATACCTGCCTTTGACCCATATACCTTAATATCTTTGCTTAACAAAAATCTATCTCAGATTTAAAATTAACAACTGATCTAGCTTTAACTGCTGTTTGTGGGGGAGAGTTTCAAACCTCTACCACCCTTCGAGTGAAGAAGTGCTTCCTAACATCTTTCCTGAACGGTTTAGCACTAATTTTTAGACTATGCTCCCTAGTTTTTGAATCTCCGACCAGTGAAAATAGTTTATCTTTATCTACCCTGTCTTTCCTGTTAATATCTTGAATACATTGATCAGATCACCCCATAAACTTCTAAATTCTAGAGAAAACAGGCTTATTTTGTGTAATCTCTCTTCGTAACTTAGCCCCTGTAGTCCAGGTATAATTTTTGTCAACCTACATTGTACTCTCTCCAAGGCCAAAATATCCTTCCTAAGATGTGGTGCCCAGAACTGTTCACAGTACTCCGGTTATTTTCTGCACTTATTAGTGGCATTTTAAGGATCCGTGCACCTGAAACCCCCAAGTCATTTTGGACAGCCACTGAAGGCAGCCTCTTCCTATTTAGACATTTCTCTGCTCTATCCTTTTTTGGTTCAAAAGGGCTACCCTCACACTTGCTTACATTAAATTCCATCTGCCACACTTTTGCACATTCACCTATTCTATCTCCTTGCAATTTTATACTACCATCTAGATTGTCTACAATGCCACCTAACTTTTATCATCTGCAAATTTGGATACATGACTTTCTAACAATAATAATAATCTTTATTAGTGTCACACGTCGGCTTACATTAACACTGCAACACAATAACTTCATTGCAGTGTTAATGTAAGTCTACATTAAGTGTTAAAAAGACAATAAAGCCCCTAGTCACCACACTGCAGCGCCAGTTCGGTTACAGAGGGAGAATTCAGAATGTTCAATTTACCTGACATTCTGAATTCTCCCTCAGTGGACCCGAACAGGGTTGGAGTGTGGGGACTAGCGGATTTTTTCTTTTTATAAAATTGTTTTTATTCAGGTTTTTCTTAAACAAAATTTGGGGCTGGTTTAGCACACTGGGCTAAATTGCTGGCTTTTAAAGCAGACCGAGGCAAACCAGCAGCACGGTTCAATTCCCGTACCAGCCTCCCCGAACAGGCGCCGGAATGTGGCGACTAGGGGCTTTTCACAGTAACTTCATTTGAAGCCTACTTGTGACAATAAGTGATTTTCATTTCATTTCATAACCAATAACAAAAAGGAGAAAATTTAACAAACAGGTGGTTAAAGTCCATTTACAAAAGAAGAGTATACATTCCATACAGTTTCCCACCTATCTCCCCCCCCCCGGATTGCTGCTGCTGACCTTTCAACGTTCTGCCAGAAAGTCAAAGAATGGCTGCCACTGCCTGGAGAACCCCAGGAAGGACCCCCTCAAGGCAAACTTTATCCTCTCAGGGCTGAGAAACCCAGCCATGTCACTAACTCAGGTCTCTACACTTGGGGGCTTCGAGTCCCTCCACATTAACAAGATCCGTCTCCGGGCTACCAGGAAGGCAAAGGCCAGGACATCGGCCTCCTTTGCTTCATGCACTCCCGGATCTTCCGACACCCCAAATATCGCTATCTCCGGACTCGGCTTTACCCGAGCTTCCAAGACCTTGGACATAGCCTTTGCACAGCCCTGCCAGAATTCTTTAAGTGCCGGGCATGCCCAGAACATTTGGACATGGTTTGCTGGGCTCCCTGAGCATCTCACACACCTGTCCTCCACCCCTAAGAACTTGCCCATTCTCACTGTCGTCATGTGTGCCCGGTGGACCACCTTAAACTGAATTAGGCTAAGCCTGGCACAAAATGAGGAATTAACCCTGAATTAACATCAGCCCACAGACCCTCATCCAGCTCCTCCTCCCACTTGCCCCTTCAGCTCCTCCGCCGAGACTTCCTCTGCCTCCTGCAGTTCTTGGTATATGTCCGACACCTTCCCCTCCCCTACCCAGATGCCAGAGACCACCCTGGCCTGGATCCTGCGGGGGGGATAGTAGCGGAATGCCACCACCTGTTTCTTCAGAAAAGCGCGGACTTGGAGGTATCTAAAGGCATTCCCCAGGGGCAGACTAAATTTCTCCTCTAGTACCTTCAGGCTAGGGAAAGTCCCATCTATAAACAGGTCCCCCATCCTTTTGATACCCGCCCTATGCCAACTTTGAAACCCTCCGTCTATCTTGCCCGGCACAAATCTATGATTATGCCGTATCGGGGTCCAGACTGAGGCCCCTTCCTCCCTCCTGTGCCTTCTCCACTGACCCCAGATCCTCAGTACCGCCGTCACCACCGGGCTTGTGGTGTACCATGCCGGCGAGAACGGCAGCGGTGCCGTTATCAGTGCCCCTAAGCTGGTGTCCTCGCATGACGCCGCCTCTAACCGCTTCCACGCTGCCCCCTCGTCCATTACCCATTTCCTAATCATCGTTATATGAGCCGCCCAGTAATAACTGCAGAAGTTCGGCTGCGCCAGCCCTCCTCCCCTCGGCTGCGCTCTAAGAACAGCCTTTTAATTCGCAGGGTCTTGTTTGCCCACACAAATCCCATGATAATCCTGTTCACCCGCTTGAAGAAGGATTTGGGGATGAAGATGGAAAGGCACTGGAAGACGAACAGAAACCTGGGAAGGACCGTCATTTTCACGGACTGCACCCTACCTGCCAGGGAAAGCGGGAACCTGTCCCACCTTTTGAAGTCTCCCTCCATCTGCTCTACCAGCCGAGGTAGATTGAGCTTGTGTAGGGCACCCCAATTCCAAGTCACCTGTATACCCAAGTACCGAAAGCTCCTCTCCATCCTCTTGAGCGGGAGCTCCCCCAGTCTCTCCTCCTGTCCCCTCGCATGGATCACAAATAGCTCACTTTTCCCCACGTTCAACTTGTACCTCGAGAAACTCCCGAAGTCCTTTAGGATCCGCCTGACCTCCCCATCCCCTCTAGTGGGTCCGAAATATACAGGAGCAGGTCGTCTGCGTAGAGCAAAACACGATGCTCCCCCCCGCCCCCCTTCCCCGCCGAACCAGCCCCCTCCAGTTACTTGACATCCTCAAAGCCATGGCCAACGGCTCAATTGCCAGGGCAAATACCAGCGGACAGGGGGCACCCCTGCGTCGTCCCTCGGTGTGCCGGAAATACTCCGACCTCAGTCGGTTCGTGGACACACTTGCTACGGGGTCCTGGTACAGTAGTTTGACCCACCCTATGTATTCCTCACCAAATCCAAATCTACTTAACGCTTCCCACAGGTACTCCCACTCCACCCGATCGAAGGCTTTCTCCGCATCCATTGCAGCCACTACTTCTGCGTCCCCTCCTTCTGAGGGCATCATAATAATGTTTAGGAGCCTCCGCACGTTCGTGTTCAATTGCCTGCCCTTGACAAACCCTGTCTGATCCTCGTCAATCACCCCCGGGACACAGTCCTCTATTCTGGTGGCCAAGATCTTAGCCAGCAGTTTGGCACCTACATTTAGGTGCGATATCGGCCTGTAGGACCTACACTGCAACAGATCCTTGTCTCGCTTAAGGATGAGCGAGATCGAAGCCCGCGACATCGACGGGGGGGAGGGTTCTCATCTCCTTGGCCTCGTTGAAGATTCTTAGCAGGAGTGGGCTCAGCAGCTCCGAGAATTTCTTGTAGAATTCTACAGGGTAACCGTCTGGTCCAGGGGCCTTGCCCGACTGCATATTCTCCAAGACTTAACTATCTCCTCCAACTCAATCGGGGCCCCCAATCCCTCCAACAGCTCCTCGTCCAACCTTGGGAACCTCAATTGGTCCATAAATTGCTTCATCCCTTCCCTCCCCTCCGGGGGCTCTGACAAATACAGCTCGCAGTAGAACTCCTTAAAGACTTTGTTCATCTCTTCCGGGCTCAGGACCATGTTACCCACCTTATCCCTAACACCCCCAATTTCCCTGGCCGCCTCCCTCCTTCGAAGTTGGTGCGCCAGCAACCGACTCGCTTTCTCCCCATACTCATATACTGCCCCTTTCACCTTCCTCAGCTGTGCCTCTGCTTTCCCTGTGGTCAGCAGGTCAAACTCCGCCTGCAAACTCTGACGCTCCTTTAGCAGCCCCTCCTCGGGGGTCTCCGCATACCTCCTGTCTACCCTGAATATCTCTCCCACTAACCTCTCCCTCTCCACCCTATCCTCCTCTGTGGGACCTGTTAGAGATTAACTCCCCTCTGATAACTCCCTTCAAAGCCTCCCAGACCGTAGTCACTGTTACCTCTCCTGTATCGTTTGTTGTCACATAGTTCTGGATGCTCCTCCTAATCCACCCACAGACCTCCTCATCCGCCAACAGTCCCACGTTCAATCTCCAGAGAGTGCATCTCCTGTAGCATGGCTGCGTCTGCCTTTAATCCCTTTAAGTGCGAGAACACGCGGGTCCTTTTGACCGGCCCATTTAGACCCCTTACATTCCATGTGATCAGCCTTGTCGGCGGGTTAACTACCTCCCTGCCGACTAGCCATCTCCTTTTTTCGCCCAGCTACATGCCCGCGCCCCACACTCACTCAAGCCCTCCCGCCGGAGGCTCTCAGTCTATTCCCGAAAGTTGGCTCCCCTTCAGCCAGCAAAGCAGCATCGCCCCCCCCAACAACCCCTATCCCACACTTAACATTAACTCTTCCCCACTGCACTTCCGTAAGTCAGCTGACTCATGCTGACCCCGGCCGCTCCCGCCTCTACCTCCAATCCTACTGTTGTCTCCTTCTTCGGGCCCCCAACCTCCCCCACAGGGTAAGAGAGAGAGAGCCACCTCATTCCTCCCATGTAACAAGAAAAAAAAACGAAAGGAAGAAAAACAAAGAAAACAACTAACAAACTCCAGGCGTTGCCCCGAACGACGCACGACATCCCCCACCTGGCGAGCTGCCCCACCTGGCGAGCTGCCCCACCTGGCGAGCTGCCCCACCTGGCGAGCTGCCCCACCTGGCGAGCTGCCCCACCTGGCGAGCTGCCCCACCTGGCGAGCTGCCCCACCTGGCGAGCTGCCCCACCTGGCGAGCTGCCCTAACTGATGGGCCCATCTCCCCCTTCTGCGGCGTGGCTCCGTGAAAGCAGAGAGCTGGCCCCGAGGGCAAAAACAAAGAGAGAACAGGGCAAAGCAGCATAACATAGCCCCCTCCAACCGCCTCCCCAGCCCCCATACAACTTACAATCTTATATTAGGATAACACCCGGTTACACCTCTTCACCCAGGCGTTCACCCGGCCCATTAGTTCAAGCCCAACTTCTCAATCTGGATGAATGTTCACGCCTTGTCCGGCGTATCAAAGTAGTGGTGCCGGTCTTGGTACGTGACCCACAGCCTCGCCAGATGTAGCAGCCCAAACTTCACCCCTTTGTCGTGGAGGGCAACCTTGGCCCGGTTGAATCCCGTACGCCTCTTAGCCAGATCTGCTCCCAGTCCTGGTAAATTCGAATCTCAGTTCTCCCATTTACTGCTTCGCTCCTTCTTTGCCCACCGCTGGACACGTTCCTTGTCTGTGAAGCGGTGAAATCTTATCACCATGGCCCTCGGTGGTTCGTTCGCTCTAGGCTTCCTCGCCAGGACTCTGTGCTTCCCGTCCAGTTCCAGGGGCCGCGGGAAGGCCCCCGCGCCCATCAGCGACCCCAGCATCGTGGTCACAAATGCGCTCGCATCCGACCCCTCTGCACCTTCGGGGAGGCTCAGGATTCGCAGGTTCTGCCTCCTCGACCTATTTTCAAGGTCTTCCAGTTTCTCCTGCCATCTTTTGTGCAGGGCCTGGCGCGCCTCCACCCTGACCGCCAGGCCCAAGATCTCATCCTCATTTTCAGAGACCTTTTTTTCCACCTCTTTGATCGCCTTCTCCTGCATCTTCTGAGTCTCCACCATCCTTTCCATGGAAGCCTTCATAGGGGCCAGCATGTCCGTCTTGAGCTCTGTGAAGCAGCTTCTCAGGAACTCCTGCTGCTCCCGCGACCACTGTGCCCACGCCTCCTGGTCTGCGCCGGCCACCATTTTGTCGTTTCGCACCCGTTCCCCTCATTTCACCGATCCAGCCTTCTTTACTGCCCCACTCCTGGTCCATTCCATACAGCGCTCACCAGCGTTTACTGCCCCACCGGGGATCACCGCCAAAGTGCCGCTAAAGGTCCGTTGACGGGCCCAAATGTCCGATCTTGGCGGGATCTGCTGAACGTGCGACCTACCCGGGCATGGCCGCAACCGGAAGTCGGACGAGCGGATTTTCACAGTAACTTCATTGCAGTGTTAATGTAAGCCTACTTGTGACAATAATAAAGATTAATATTATTATAATCATGCTGTGACTCATTTGATCCCAGTGACTAAGATAATACCAAATACAGCCACGAGGAGGAGCTAAAACCTTACTTTCATTTGAGCAAGTGCTCAATTTAAGGTGGTTGCCTTAAAATATGACAGCTATATATTTGAGCCAACTATATAACCAAGTTAAGAGAGATTGCTGACTGAATGATCCTCTAATCCAACTACAGCGTGGAAGTTATAACATTTATTAAAGCACAAGACTTTAACAAACTGACAGAATTGGATATCCAGGAAAGGCCTGTGTGTTAGATAAACAGAGGAGAAAGGAATAGAGGGATATGCTGAAAATAGACGAACAGGGGGTGGGAGGAGGCTCATGTGGAACACAGACACTGGCATGGTCCTGCTGGGCTGAACAATCTGTTTCAGTACTGTTTAATCCATGCTCCTGATTCTCACTGGAATGAAAAGACTCCAATCTCATAGCCCTTTGTAACATCCACCATTCAAGGAGCTCAGGGAGTGAGTCAGCCCTTTGTTTCCCAGATTGTGCTGTCAATAGTATATTTTTGAACTGTAGTCACTGTTACAATGCAGGAAATGTGACACTCATTTTGCACAGCAAGATCATGTGATCATTCTTGGATAATCTTTTTTTAATCATGTTGATTGAGGGATAAACATTAGCCAAGACATCGGGGGAAGGTAAATGGGATCATTGACATTAGAGGCAGTTGGAGCCTTAGTTTAATGTTTGATCCAAAGGACCGCAGCTCAGAAAATGCAGTTCTCCCCAGAATTAATCTACCATGCACGGTAGCATAGTGGTTAGCACTGTGGCTTCACAGCGCCAGGGTCCCAGGTTCGATTCCCCGCTGGGTCACTGTCTGTGCAGAGTCTGCATGTTCTCCCCGTGTCTGCGTGGGTTTTCTCCAGGTGCTCCGGTTTCCTCCCACAATCCAAAGACGTGCAGGTTAGGTGGATTGGTCATGATAAATTGCCTTTAGTGCCCAAAAAGGTTAGGAGGGGTTATTGGGTTAGGGGGATAGGGTGGAAGTGAGGGCTTAAGTGGGTTGGTGCAGACTCGATGGGGTAAATGGCCTCCTTCTGCACTGTATGTTCTATGAACTGATGGAATGAAAGTCACTTTTGCTGGTGTGCTGGCTGTAACAGTTCTTTGAGGGAGTTGCCTAGTTCCGATGTTTTAACTATTTCCAACAACTATTGTCTCTTTAAATTGTCTATTGGTCATGCAGAAGTGAGTATATTATAAAATCATTGAATGCTACAGCACAGAAGGAGGCCATTCCATAAGAGCATAAGACATAGAGGCAGAATTAGGCCACTCGAGTCTGCTCTGCCATTCAATCATGGCTGATACTTTTCTCCTCCCCATTCTCTGCCTTCTCCCTATAACCCCTGTTCCCTTATTAATCAAGAACCTATCTATTTCTGTCTTAAAGACACTCAGTGATTTGGCCTCCACAGCCTTCTGCGGCAAAGAGTTCCACAGATTCACCACCTTCTGGCTGAAGAAATTCCTCCTCATCTCTGCTTTAAAGGATCGTCCCTTAGTCTGAGTTCTAGTTTTTCCTACAAGTGGAAACATCCTCTCCATGTCCACTCTATCCAGGCCTCACAGTATCCTGTAAGTTTCAATAAGATCCCCCCTCATCCTTCTAAACTCCAATGAGTACAGACCCAGAGTCCTCAACCGTTCCTCATACGACAAGCTGTTCATTCCAGGGATCATTCTTGTGAACCTCCTCTGGATCCTTTCCCCCCATTGCCTCTGTATCGGCTCTTTCAAAGAGCAATCCAGTTAGTCCCAAAGCTATTCCCTCCTTCAAATACTTATCCAATTCCCTTTTGAAAGTTACCGTTGAATCCGTATTCAGCACCCTATTAGGAAGTGCATCCCAAATCATAACCACCTATGTAAAAGTAAAAGCTTTTCCTCAGGTCCCCTCTGGGTAAATTATGACAGCCGCTTTGAAAACAACTGCCAAATAGCTAAAAATGCTAATGCCATTAAAGCCAATAGAATAAAGCACACCAGGCCACTAGGCTTTAATTTAAGAGGGAATTGAATTATGAAGTAGGGAGGTTATGGAAAACCTGTATCCAACCTTAGTTAGTTAAGACTACTGCATGCTGTCCCAGTCAACATATTTGCAGAGGCACTGGAGAAGGTGCAAAGAAGGATTACAAGGACAATATTGAACTGCAGAGGATGTAGATATCAGAAGAGGCTGAGGGCAGGTAGACTTAGGTGTCACTTAATGGAGGTCTTTAAAATTATGAAAGGTCCCAACAGAGTAGAACTAAGAAAATATTCCTTTGTGTGGTGAAAATCACAGCTAGGGATCGTCAATACAAAACAGTCACCAAGAAATCCAAGAGGGAATTCAGAAGAAACATCTTCACCCGAAGAGTGGTGCGAATGTGGAAATCATGACCGCAGAGAGCGGTTGAAATGAATGGTAGAGATGCGTTTTTCATTATTTCTGCTAGCAAGGCAGGTGTCATGGGAATGTCACGGGCTTTTGACTTATCACATGGCTTCAGTGATGTCATTTTGATGTGGGTGGAGTTGAGCTGTGGCCGAGGTTTTGTTTTAGTTTCATTTTCAAATTTGGCTGCTGTGGACTCAGTCAGAGAAAAGAAGTGTTTTTTTCCTGTCTCTCTATTTTCATTTTAAATATCTGTTCCAGTAAAAAACCCATTGATTATAGCTACCTGCCTTGGTAACTTATAGTTTGCCTTCCGTAAGGGCTTAAACCTGCTGATGAGACGGGGTCAGAATCTCAGGAAAAGCCTGTCATATTCAAGTGAGAATGCAGGGTGCTGGGCCACGTCCTTGAAAAGGAGTTTTTGGTTTATGGGATTTTGTTTTTGAATTGGAACAGTTAAGGGGGAATTCATTAAGCTTTATACATAGATTACTATAGCTGTGTGGGGTCTTTATGTTTGTAATTGATAAAAATTCTTACTGTATATTTATATCTATATGTTAACTAAGTTCTTAGAATAAAGCTTGTTTTGATTAAAGTATTTAGGAAGACTGTTAAATCACACCTTAAGTGAAGGCTCTTGTGCTCATCCTAGCCAAATTCAACATAAAGGTTGTAGGTTAGGTGGACTTCATAATATACTTTAGAGTTTCTAAACCCTGGCCCATAACACAAGTATTTATTGCCTGTTCCTAATTGCTAGAACTGAATAGTTTCTGAGGCCATTTCAAAGGTAAATTAAGAGTCAACTACATTGCTGTGGGTCTGGAGTCACATGTTGGGCAGCAGATTTCCTTCCCCAAAGGATGTCAGTGAACCAGATGGGGTTTTACAACAATCGATGTAGTTTTATGGGTTAGGATTTTTCAGTCCCGCCAGTGGTGGGCATTGACAGGATCATTTGGCAGGATCTAAAAATTTAGAGAGTGGCCAAAAGTCAGCTGATGACTGACAGGACTGGAATTTGCACGTTTTTCCCCGTGTCTGCGTGGGTTTCCTCCGGATGCTCCGGTTTCCTCCCACAGTCCAAAGGTGTGCAGGTTAGGTGGATTGGCCATGATCAATTGGCCCTTAAGTGTCCAGGGATTTGCAGGTTAGGTAGGGTTACAGGGATAGGGTGGAGAAGTGGGCCTAGTTGGAACCCTTTCAGATGGTTGGTGCAGAATCAATGGGCCAAATGGCCTCCTTCTGTGCTGTCCGGTTCTATGAATTCCACCAGCTGTCATGGTGGGACTTGAACCCCTGTTCCCAGGACAGTAGCCTAGGCTTCTGGATTGTTAGTCCAATGACACTGCTACTGTCTCCCCTTAAAGTTAGGCTGCAGAAAGGAAGATGATGGAAGGAGATTCATGTAGAACGTGAATGCCAGCATGGACAGATTGGGTTAAATGGTCTGCATGTGCTGTAGATTCGACATAATTTTATGTGACATCATGTCTCAAATGACTCAGAAACTATGCTCAAAAATGTTTGCTTCTTTTCAATTTTGGCAGAAAGTAGTTGCTGAGTTTCCAACACCACCCTCCACCCCCCTCCAACCTGCCAAATCTCCCCCTCCAGCCAGGCATGCCATGGACTAACCTCCGTGTATAAACAAAGCAGCTTCACAAGTCAGCCAAGGATATTGTTGCCACTCTCACGTTTGAAGAGTGGCAAACAAAACATACTGAATAACACAGAGCAGGATGTTCCTGTGTCAATATAATGACTAGGTTACAGTCCAGTTAGGGGGACAGCCAATCAGTGAAATGAAGATGCAAAGACAACCGTTTTAATTCGATGAATTACCCAGATTTATATTAAACAACTGCCAAAACAGCTAGAAGTTGCTTAAATAGTTGCAGTATTTCCAAGGTTCGCTTGATAACTTTTATACATGAAATAATTAAAGTGGTCGGCATCGCCACCGGGGGTAGCAGCGCATGGTTGGGTGACCTGTACGACTTCCTGCGGTTAGAGAAGTTAAAGTATGAGTTAAGGGGCTCAGCAGGGGAGTTTGAGAAAAGGTGGGGGATGTTTGTGAAAGAACAGAATTGAGTCAAACTAAAAGGGGTTCTGTTCACTTTTGCAACTACCTGCAGACGCAAATAAATACTGATGTGACTGTAACCCAACGCTAAATATAAAGTTTCTTTGAATTGGAATCTACTTCTAAATAAGGTTGAACTTAGTCCTTTGTAAAGGTTAATCATGCCCTTTTTTAACAGGATCTGAATTACAGTAACTGATATTTTGTCACCTTGACCACACATATTATTCATATGACCAGTGAAGAAAGTATGGAGCAATCACAATATGACTCAGTCTCGTGATAGTGCTTTCATGGATCATAATGTATGGTTTACAGGTTCAGGAACTGCAAATGACTAACTCCTTTTTACCTTCTTCTTTTGTTCTTCTGTGGCTTTGATGACCCCTGGGTCTGATTTCCATGACTTTCCAAAATTGTAGAAGAGTCCAACGCTATTGACAAGAAATGGGAGGTGAACAGACAGAACAGGAAGATGTTTTTTGGTGTTAAGGAATTAAAGATTGAGGCGCCAAAGTTTGGAGCTGTAAGATTTATGCTTCCTTCCCATTACAATGAAGCTTTACAACCGCTAGTTCCACAATTTGTGCTTCCCACATGTACAATACAATTATAGCCAGTCGTGTCAAACGTGTCCTACATATACAGAAAAACATCAATTCTTGGTCTCTTCTCTGCCAAGTTACTTTGTTACATAGACAGTGTAAGCAGATACTGGGGCAGGGACCAGGAGAAAATCACATCTTCACCATTTACTTCCAAACAGTCATGACACTGGACAGAATATCAAAACAACACGGATGGACAAATGCACCTCCTCAACTGGAACTTGTGCATTCACAACCCCCTGCCACATCCCATCTCACCTCCCCATGAAAAACTCAGAGGAAAGAAATGATCAAACTGACTTTCAAAAGGATATCAGTCCACAGCCAGAAGAACCACGTAGCATACATCCAGAATTTTGTTGCCAAGTAGATTCCAAGAGGAAGTGCACTGTGCATGGAGTGATCAAAGAAAGATCTGAAAGAGACAATAATGTCAATACAGTGCATGTTGCTCATCCTGACTATCATCATCACCTCAACAGCTTGACATATGTTAGCGATGGCATCAACAAGTTTATGCTTTGTTTTTTTAAATCCGTGAGCCCTTGTACTACTCTCACAATTTATAGATCATGGAATTTTTACAGAAAGGATGGAGGACATTTGACCAATTGTGAGTGTGTTGCTCTCTGAATGCACAATTCACCTCATGCCACTCCCCTGCCTTTTCCCACAGTCCTGCAAAATTTTCTTTTTGTTAGGAAAACAAAGGTAGTTTTAAGGGATTTATACTTAAATTGCAAATACGGTTTAGTTTTAAATGGGATTAATTTAATGTTTCTGTGGAAGGAAGGGTAAAACCTATTGTTAGATTCATGCTGGGGTTTGTATGTGTGGGGTTGTTTAAGTTCCAACTGTGTTTCTATTGTGCTTAGAGAGAATAAATGGTAGCAGTCGTTTGCTTAGCATCTGAAGGCCTTGAAAGGTCGAAAAGCTTCTGGATATATTGCAGCTGGAGATAGGACACTGGGGAGTGAACATCGCTCAACTCTGCCAAAAGCTGGACAGGGCAGGGGAGTTGTAAAGTTGCAAGCTTCTGAGGGAACAAGTTACAATCCAGATAAACAGGGTATTGAGACAGAGAGAATGTCTTAAGACGAATGAAGTTAAAAAGGTTTAGTTCAGAAGAATTCAAGGAAGAGTAAACATAGTGGGCGGGATTCTCCACTCCCGCGCCGAAATGGCCGCGCCATCGCGAACGCCGTCGAGGTTCACAACGGCGCGAAACGGCCCCGACCGATTCAGGCCCTGACAATGGGCCAGGATCGGGGCCGCGTTATCTACACCAGCCAGGCCTTGTCGCCCGCGTAAAGGCGGCACCGCATAGATGACGCGGCCGGCGCCGCATAACGGGCGTCATCCGCGCATGCGTGGTTGCCGTCCTCTCTAAGTCCGCCCCGCAAGAAGATGGCGGACGGATCTTGCGGGGCCACCGAAGGAAAGAGGTCCTCCTTCAGAGAGGACGGCCCGACGATCGGTGGGCACCGATCGTGGGCCACCCCACATTTCAGGTACCCCCCCCGGTGCAGGATCCCCCCTCGCCCCCCCGCCAGCGTTCACGCACAGCTCACGACGGCAGCGACCAGGTGTGGACGGCGCCGGGGGGAACCCGCCGTTTTGGCCTGGCCGCTCGGCCCATCCGGGCCTGAGAATAGCGGGGGTGCCGGAGAATCGCCATTTTGGGTGTCTCCGGCGATTCTCCGGCCCGCGAAACTCGACCGGGCCGTTCCCGCCGCTTGGGAGAATCGCGGGAGGGCGTCGGACCGGCGTCCCAGGAAATTTTGGCGGCGCGGGCGATTCTCCCAACCGGCGCAGGAGTGGAGAATCTCGCCCTAGGTTTAAGGTGGGGCAGCAGACTTCAGGGGTAATCAAATGTATGATTCTGGAATCTAGAGTTAAAGCATTTGTGAACAGTTTGTACAGCAGTCAAGACAAATAAATTCTAATGGGGTTAGTGTAAAATCCTGGGCTGGATTTACTGTTAAATGTGGAGCAGAAGTTTTGTTTAAAAGAATCAATTGTAAAACCTGGACTAGACTTTTGAATGCAAACCACTAATAGAAAGCATTATTGTGAACAAAGATTTTAAAGCATGTTTTCGGGAGGGGAGTTTGGAAACTCTCAAGTGACAATCATCTGGGAGGATTCCGAGGTGAAATCCACAGACACTGGTTTCAGAGCAGAGTGTGTGTATTTTACCACAGCTAATCTGTTTAAAAGGGGCTTTGTGTTAGTGAGTATTGTAGTACTACTATTGTACTACTATTGTAGTTTAAGATTTGATTTGATTTATTGTCACAACTACCGAAGTACAGTGAAAAGTATTTTTCTGCGGCCGAGGGAACGTACGTACACAGTACGTACATAGTAGACAAAAAGAATAATCAACAGAGAACATTGACAAATGGTACATCGACAAACAGTGATTGGTTACAGTGAGGAACAAGGGGCCAAACAAAGCAAATACATGAGCAAGAGCAGCATAGGGCGTCATGAATAGTGTTGTTACAGAGAACAGATCAGTCCGAGGGGAAGTCGTTGAGGAGTCTTGTAGCTGTGGGGAAGAAGCTGTTTCTATGTCTGGATGTGCGGGTCTTCAGACTTCTGTACCTTCTGCCTGATGGAAGGGTCTGGAAGAAGGCAATGTCTGGGTGGGAAGGGTCTCTGATAATGCTGTCTGCCTTCCTGAGGCAGAGGGAGGTGTGTACAGAATCAATGTGAGGGTGGCAAGCTTGTGTGATGCATTGGGCTGAGTTCACCACACTCTGCAGTTTCTTGCGATCTTGGACCGAGTAGTTGCCATACCAAGCTGTGATGCAGCTGGATAGGATGCTCTCTATCACACATCTGTAGAAGTTTGTGAGAGTCGATGCAGACATGCCAAATTTCTTTAACTTCCGTAGGAATTAGAGACGTTGTTGGGCTTTGTTGACTGTTGCATCAACATGAATTGGCCAGGTCAGACTATTGGTGATGGTGACCCCCAGGAACTTAAAGCTATCGACCATCTCTACTTCGGAGCCATTGATGCAGATGGAAGTGTGTGATGTGCTGAAGTCGATGATCAGTTCCTTGGTCGTTCCGACATTTACAGAGAGATTTAGAGATGTACCTTGTAATCCATGCTAATCTTAAAATCTATGTATATTTGTTAAGCTAAGGGAGGAGGTAAGGAGTAATGCATAATAATCTAACTTTACACATTTAATGATTTTCTGTTCTTGTAAAATTAATTAGTGGTCCTGTGACTCTGTTCCTCCAGTTTCTCATGTCGCCCTTGCATCTTTCGGCAATTACCTTAAATCAGTGCCTTCCACTAAGGGAACAGTTTCTCCCCATCTACTCTGTCCCAACCGCTCACCAGTTTGAATACTTCTATCAAACTTTCTCTTCTTTAAGGAGAACAATCGTAACTTCTTCAATCTATATAAGCAACTGAAGTTCCTCACCCCAGGAACCATTTATGTGAAACTTTTCTACACTCTCTAATGCCTTCATATACTTCCTAAGGTGTGGAGCCCAGAACTGGATGCAATATTCCAGCTGAGGCTAAACCCATGTTTGATACAGGTTGTTTTATTTGATAAACAATTTTAATGAGGTATTTTTTGGCATTGTAAACAGTAGAATTACAGATCGAGAAAACAAAAGGACTGTACAATAAACAAAGTACATAGTGCAATTGCCGTAACCCGTCCCACCCAGATCTGCCTGATTGACCCCCTATACTACATTCCCCTAACCCCCCCCCCCACTCCTGCTGACGATTAATTCTCCGCAAAGAAGTCAATGAATGGTTGCCACCTCCGGGCGAACCCTAACAACGACCCTCTCAAGGCAAACTTGATTTTCTCCAAGCCCAGGAAACTCGCCATGTCTGACAGCCAGGCATCCGACTTCGGGGGCTTTGAGTCCCTCCAAGCTGGAAGTATCCGTCTCTGGGCTACGAGGGAAGCAAAGGCCAAGACGTCGGCCTCTTTCTCCCCCTGGACTTCCGGGGCCACTGAAACCCCCAAAATCGCCACCTCTGGACCCATTTCCACCCTTATGTTCAATACTCTAGACATGACGTCCTCGAACCCCTGCCAGTGTCTCCTAAGTTTTGGACACGCCTAAAACATGTGGACATGGTCTGCCGGTCCTCTCAGACACGTACACACCTGTCCTCTACGCCGAAGAATCTGCTCATCCGGGACACTGTCATGTGGGCCCGGTGAACGACCTTAAATTGAATCAGGCTGAGCTGCACATGTCCCATTAACATTGCTCAGTGCGTCTGCCCACAGTCCTTCCTCAATCTCCCCTCCCAACTCCTCCTCCCATTTATGCCTCAGCTCCTCAGTCTGCGCCTCCTCCGCCCTCATGAGCTCCTTGTAAATATCCGAGACACCCCTCCCCCACCCATCCTCTAGACACTGCCATATCTTGGATCCCCCTTAGTGTCAAGAGTGGAAAAGATGGCACCTGCCTGCGCAAAAAGTCCCGCACCTGAATATACTGGAATTCATTCCCCCTTGTCAACCCACACTTGGCCTCCAGCGCCCTCAAGCTAGGGAAGCCCCTATCCAAGAACAAATCTCCCATCCGCTCAATCCCCGCCCTCTGCCATATCCAACCTCCCCGGGGCAAACCAATGGTTGTCACATATCAGGGACCAAACCAATGCTCCCGTTGCTCCCACGTGCCTCCTCCATTGTCCCCAAATTCGAAGGGCCGCCACCACTACAGGACTGGTGAAGAAGCGCGCCGGCGGGAACGGCAGAGGCATCATCACCAACGCCCCCAGACTGGTACCCCTACATGAGGCTGCCTCCACCCACTCCCAAGTCGACCCCACCCCACCACCCACTTCCTTATCATGGCTATGTTAGCCGCCCAATAATAGTTGCTGAAATTCGGCAGTGCCCCCGGTTCCGCTCGAGCATCACCCTCATCACCCGCCCATACAAAGCCCAAAATGATCTTGCTTACCCTCTTAAAAAAGGAACGTGGAATGAAAGTGGGGAGGCACTGGAACACGAATAAGAACCTCGGGAGGACCGTCATTTTAACTGTCTGTACTCTCCCAACTAACGACAGCGGGAGCGCATCCCACCTCCGAAACTGCCCTCGCATTTGGTCTACCAGCCGGGACAGATTCAGCTTGTGCAGTCGACCCCAATCCTGCGCCACTTGCAGGTACTTGAAACTGTCCCCAACTAACCGGAACGGCAGCTCCCTCAGCCGGTCCCCTTGGCCCCTCTCCTGAACTACAAACATTTCACTTTTTGTCATATTGAATTTGTACCCCGAAAACCGGCTGATTTCCCCCAATGTCGCCATGATTCCGTCCATCCCCGCCATCGGGTCCGAAACGTACAAAAGCAGGTCATCTACATACAATGAAACCCTATGCTCCACCCCCCCTGAACCAGCCCCTTCCAACCCTCTGAAACCCTCAGAGCAATTGCCAGCGGCTCTATAGCTAGCGCAAACAGCAGTGGGGAGAGGGGGCACCCCTGTCTCGTCCCGCGGTGCAGTCTAAAATAGTCGGAAGTCGTCCTGTTTGTCCTCACACTCGCCGCCGGGCTTGATCTAGCAGCCTGACACAGTCGATGAAATCCACCCCAAATCCAAACCGTCCCAGCACCTCCCAGAAGTAGTCCCACTCTACCCGGTCAAATGCCTTCTCCGTGTCCATTGCCACCACTACCTCCACCTCCTTTCCCTCTGGGGGCATCATGATCACATTGAGCAATCTTCTTATATTCGCCACCTGTTACCTACTTTTAACAAACCCTGTTTGGTCCTCCCTAATAACACTCGGCACACAATCCTCAATCCTAGTGGCCAAAAGCTTTGCCAGCAGTTTGGCATCCACGTTAAGAAGGGAGATCAAGGGCAGCACGGTGGCGCAGTGTGTTAGCCCTGCTGCCTCACGGCGCCGAGGTCCCAGGTTCGATCCCGGCTCTGGGTCACTGTCCGTGTGGAGTTTGCACATTCTCCCCGGGTTTGCGTGGGTTTCGCCCCCACAACCCAAAGATGTGGAGGTTAGGTGGATTGGCCACGCTAAATTGCCACTTAATTGGAAAAAAAAAATTGGGTATGCTAAATTTTTTTTAAAAGGGAGATCGGCCTAGAAGACCCACATGACTCCGGGTTCTTGTCCCGTTTTAAAATCAAGGAGATGGTAGCCTGCGACCCTTGCCTCATTAAAAACTCTGCCCCTTGCCTCATTAAAAACCTTGACCAGCAGCAGCCCCAACACCCCGGAGAACTTTTTAGTTTGATACAGGTTTAACATAACCTCCTTGCTGTTGTACTCTATGCTCTCATTAATGTTTCATTAACTACACTCTCAACTTGTCCTGTCACTTCAATGATTTATGCATGAATACACCCGGTCCCTCTGCTTCTGCACCCAGTTTAGAAATGTACCCTTTATTTTGCATTGTCTCTCTGCATTCTTCCTACCAAAATGAATCATTTCACACTTCTCTGCATTAAATTGCATCTGCCACTTCTCTGCCCACTCCACCAACCTGTCTATGTCCTTTTGAAGTTCTATACTATCCCTCTCATGGGTCACAAAACTACCAATTTTATACCATTCAAAAATTTTGAAATTGTGTCCGGCACACCAAGATCCAAGTCCTTAGTCTATATCAGGAACATATATCGGGGCGTTCTATTATAAACTATCCTCCAGTCCGAGTGAAATAGTTGTTTACACTTTGTTTCCCGTTAGTCAGCCTATTTTGTATCCATGTTGCTACTGTCCCTTGTATTCAGTGAGCTCTAACTTTGCTCACAATCTGTTGTGCAACATTATATCAAATGTCTTTTGGAAGTTCACATACACCCCATCAACCACATTGCCTTCATCAGTTACCTCATCAAACTTCTCGAGGCAAGTTGTTTAAACACAAAATAAAAACAAAAGTGCTGGAAAAACTTAGCAGGTCTGCAGCATCTAAGGAGAATTAAAGTTTTGAGTCCATATGACTGATCTTCAGAGCTGAAGAGAGGTAGAAATGTGATACTGCTGAAGAGGGGAAGGAGTAAAATAGAAGGATAGGAATAGGTAGGAGCTCAGGAGAGATTTGACAAAGATTTCATGGACACAAGATAAAATAGGTGGTAATGATAGTGTTAAAGATTAAGACAAGTGTTCATAGTGCTATACAAATCAGAGCACAGAATATGTTAATAGCAGAGTAAGGGTCAAAGCAAAAACAGGAGAACAAGTTACAAACTGGTCCTTGTAGGGAAGAGAGTTGGAAAAAAATACATAAAAATTAAGGTCAGAGTTCATGGTCTGAAGTTGTTGAACTGAATGGTAAGTCCAGAGGCTGTAAAGTGATGATGTGCTGTTCCTCCAGTTTGGGTTGGGCTTCACTGGAACATTGTGCCAGGTCCAGGGCAGAAACGTGGGCATGAGAGCGAGATGGTGATTTGTAATAACAAGTGAATGGAAAGTCGGGATCAAGCTTGCAGACTGAGCGAAGGTGCTCCGCACAAGACAACGGGAGTGGTAATAAAAGTGTTAAAGACTAACACAGGTGCTAATAGTGGCATTAAGGTCAGCTAGCAGACAGGATAAAAAGAGTTCAACAGGAATTTCCCACAACAAATCTGTGCTGGCCTTCCTTAATTAAGTTTGTTAGGGGGAAGTAATTCGATATGATTGCATAGTGAGTTTTAAGAATTAATAGTAATAGAAAAGGTCTCTGTTAAAAGTCAGCACATCTCTTTGTTGTAAAAATCAGCATCAAGCATATTCTAACAGCAGTCGTCTTTCATAAAACTTAAAAACACGTCAATAGAATCTCCAGATGCAAGGACTGCAATAGCTGATCTCATTAGCAATCAAGAAGCCTTGGAGTCAGATAGAATGGACATTTGTGCACCAGATAAAGGTGGTGGATGGTAGTCATACCATCTGAGAGGCCTCTGGGAAGAGTGCAGGCACAAGTGTGTGGCTGGTACAGGATATACCTGTTTTGGTAAAAATCTATGGGGAACATAAGATCGAAATGCAAACAATGTCTGTACACTTGCGAAGCACAGTATAAGAGTGTGCAGTTTTTCTGTAAACGCTAGAGTTTGGATCAGCTATTGGGTTGAACTGGCTGCATATGCTTGAATAAACAGTCGAAATCCTGCTCTGAATTTCCTGTGATTAATTCAATAGTCAGTGATAACAGATTAACCGGCTATAACAAGTTATATTTACTGAAGTGACTATGAACTTTGATCCAAATTATAATTTCTAGAACTCCCCTGTCGTCCCCTGCACCCTTCCCAGCTAACCAACTGATGTTAAACTGACTGGTCTGTAGTTGCTGGGCTTATCTTTGCATCCTTTTTTGAAAAGGGTGTAACATTTTCAATTCTCCAGTCACCTGTCACCATCCGAGTCTAAGGAAGATTGGAAAATAATAGCCAGTGTTTATCCAACTTCCATTCTCACTTCCCTCTGTATCCTTGTATGCAACTCATGCGGCCCTGGTGCCTGATCAAGTTTAAATATTGACAGCCGATTCACTACCTTCTCATCAGTTTTAAACCATTTACGTGTCTGAACTACCTGCACTTTCATCGTGATCTGGGTTGCACCTTCATCCTTGGTAAAGACAAATGCAAAGTATTTGTTTAATATTTCAACTATGCTCTCTGCCTCCTATGTAAATCCGCTTTTTGGTCCTAATCGGCCCTACTTCTCTTTTTACCACCCTTTTACTATTTATATACCTACGGATGGATTTGTGTTTATGTTAGCTGCCAGTCTCTTCTCATACTCTCATTGCTTCTCCAGTTTTCCTTCTTAATTTCCCTCTCAGTTTTCTACAAACAGCCTGGGTATGATCCACCTGAAGCATACCTTTTCTACTTTATCGCAATCTCTCTTTTGTCATTATCAGGAAGCAGAGTTAGTTTTAAGTAATCCATGTTTGTGTAGTTGCATATTAGAAATAAGGTAAAGATTTAAGGGAGTTTAATTTAGTCTTTCGGTGTAAGGGATAACACACTATTTAGATTCATATTAAACAAAGGTGTTTGCCTGTGTGGGGGCTTTGGTTTTATTTCAAACAGTACCTACATTGTGATTTAATAGTTTATGATGCGAAAAACAAACAGCGCTTCGAGAAGGACTGAACTGTTGCTTAGCAACCAGGGCCACCTTTAGTTAGAAGGGCCTTTTGAGTTTAAT